>NC_091745.1:51568127-51628127 GCF_043380555.1 Nothobranchius furzeri
ATTAAACTGTTAAACTAGTCCTACTAAAATAACAGGTGTTTAGACATTTTACCTGTCCAATTCTTTTAGACAGTGTTCGCAGATTTGAGTTTTCTGCTATTTAGAATTAGTTTTTTTGATTCTTCAATTACTTTTTGTGCTTTTTTTGCTTCTTGGTGCTTTTTGCTTTCACATCTTTCACTACGTTCAGCTCATTTAACAGTTTAGCTTAGTTTCAGCTTACTTCAGCTATTCAACAACTTCAGCAATCCGTTTCTGAATTCGGCTTATGCTACTCATTTCACAGTTCAACTAAAAATTAAACTCTTAAACTAGTCCTACTCAAACAACAAGTGTTTACACCTTTTTGCTTCCAGATTTTTAAATAATGTTCAGATTTCAGTTTTCTGCTGTTTAGGATTGATTTGTCCGGTCTTCACTTTTTGTGCTTTATTTACATTTTGGTGCTTTTTGCTTCTAAATCTTTCAAAACATTCAGCTCATTTTAACCGTTTTGTTTAGTTTCAGCTTCAGCAAATAGTTTCTCAATTCAGCATATGATGCTAATTTCACAGTTCAGCTAAATGTAAAAATTAAACTGTTGAACTAGTCCTACTAAAATAACAGGTGCTAAAGACATTTTACCTGTCCAATTCTTTTAGACAGTGTTCACAGATTTGAGTTTTCTGCTATTTAGAATTAGTTTTTTTGATTCTTCACTTACTTTTTGTGCTTTTTTTTTTTGCTTCTTTGTGCTTTTTGCTTTCACATCTTTCACTACGTTCAGCTCATTTAACAGTTTAGCTTAGTTTCAGCTTACTTCAGCTATTCAACAACTTCAGCAATCCGTTTCTGAATTCGGCTTATGCTACTCATTTCACAGTTCAACTAAAAATTAAACTGTTAAACTAGTCCTACTCAAACAACAAGTGTTTACACCTTTTTGCTGTCCAGATTTTTAAATAATGTTCAGATTTCAGTTTTCTGCTGTTTAGGATTGATTTGTCCGGTCTTCACTTTTTGTGCTTTATTTACATTTTGGTGCTTTTTGCTTCTAAATCTTTCAAAACATTCAGCTCATTTTAACAGTTTTGCTTAGTTTCAGCTTCAGCAATTAGTTTCTGAATTCAGCATTTGATGCTAATTTCACAGTTCAGCTAAATGTAAAAATTAAACTGTTGAACTAGTCCTACTAAAATAACAGGTGTTTAGACATTTTACCTGTCCAATTTTTTTAGACAGTGTTCACAGATTTGAGTTTTCTGCTATTTAGAATTAGTTTTCTTGATTCTTCACTTACTTTTTGTGCTTTTTTGCTTCTTTGTGCTTTTTGCTTTCACATCTTTCACTACATTCAGCTCATTTAACAGTTTAGCTTAGTTTCAGCTTACTTCAGCTATTCAACAACTTCAGCAATCAGTTACCAAATTTAGCATATACTGCTAATTTCACAGTTCAGCTAAATGTAAAAATTAAACTGTTAAACTAGTCCTACTGAAATAACAGGTGTTTACACATTTTAGCTGTCCAATTTGTTTAAACAGTGTTCACAGATTTGAGTTTTCTGCTATTTAGGATTAGTTTTCTTGATTCTTCACTTACTTTTTGTGCTTTTTTGCTTCTTTGTGCTTTTTGCTTTCACATCTTTCACTACATTCAGCTCATTTAACAGTTTAGCTTAGTTTCAGCTTACTTCAGCTATTCAACAACTTCAGCAATCAGTTAGCAAATTTTGCATATACTGCTAATTTCACAGTTCAGCTAAATGTAAAGATTAAACTGTTAAACTTGTCCAACTGATATAACAGGTGTTTAGACATTTAAGCTGTCCAGATTTTTATACAATGTTCACAGATTAAAGTTTTTTTTTTTTTTTTTTGCTATTTAGCATTATTTTTCTCTATTCTTCACTTACTTTTTGTGCTTTATTTGCTTGTTGGTGCTTTTTGCTTCTACATCTTTCAAGACATTCAGCTCATTTGGACAGTTTTGCTTTGTTTCAGCTTCAGTTACGCTGTTCAGCAGCTTCAGCTTACAGTTTCAGCTATCCAGCATTCAAACAGCATTTGTGCAATAAATGCAATTTTTCTAGTATACTGTTTATATTTGGGAAGTTCTTGGCTCAGACTGGCTTTGTGAGAATCTCCCAGGACAATGATGATGGAGTCCGGGTACATCCGCTCCATGCACAAAATCTCTTCCACGAGCACGTGCTGAGCCTCGTGAAGGAATTAAGCGAACTCCCATCGAGAGTAAAACGGTTTACAGTTCATAAAAGATGTTCCAGAGAGGGACAACAATGCTGAGCGATCGCTGTAACATCTGTACACCAACCATTATTTATGTAAAAACACACACTTCCACCTGTGGTCTTGCCAAAGAAAGCTGCTTGCAGATCAGTGCGGAGGAAATTAAATCCCTCCAGCTGGAGTGGGCAGTTCGGGGTTTCCTCACTGAGCCATGTTTCAATGTAGCATAAAACACAAGATGAGGAAAAGTCTCCATTAATGTTTCTCATCAGGGTGAGCTCACCCAATTCTCTGTGGGGTGAATGCATTTTGGGGAGGAAGATCCCAGGTAGAGCCGTGCGTAAGACCCGTCTCCTCAGACGCACAAGCTTGCTCGCTCGTTTTCCCCTATTTCGGCATCTCACTCTCCTGATCAAAGTTGGAATTAAATCTGCCGCGGATGCAACAAAAATCAAGGATAAATCCACCGGTATCATATTGTTGTAGTTTATGAGTTCCTCTTGGGAGTAGGACAACCCAGACACGCAATTTACACACAAAATCAAAAGAAAACCAGCGCACCAAAGTACCAGGGCATCTATCTGCAGCGCCATCTTGGACCATCTCTTATTGCTTTCTTGCGCCTGTGTATTTTCTTCCAGTGTCCCACTTTGTGACTGGAATTACACAGCTTTAAGCTGGGTAGGTTTTCTCTGTGCGGTCTCTCATTCTATCACACCACCCACAATGTCCTTGCCATTGTTTTTCCTCAGTATGCCATGGTAAACAGGGTATCTGGTGTGGCCTTGTTTCACTTCATTCGCTGAAACTCCTGCTGCTTCACCCTGCAGATTTATTTGTGTGGCAACTTCCTCAGATTCCTTCACCATCTCAATAGTGAGCGCCAGTGTCAGGTCCTTTGTTAGCTGTAGTTTTCGAAACACCTCCTTGTCCAAAATGTCTACAACTATCTGGTCTCTAATGTTCTCATCTACAGAGGCACTAAAGTCACAGTGGTCAGACAATTCATACAGAGCTTTTGTAAACACCTCGGCTTTCCTCCCGGGCCGCTGAGCTCTGAGGCCTCTGTTGTTCATTTAATCTCGGCCTCAGTCTGCTCAGTAGGTGGAGACGGTGCTGGACCTTCTTATGAAGGACGTCTGTGCTTGTAGTCCAGTCCAGCCTATTGTTGAGGCGAACACACAGGTACTAGTAAGAGTTCACTATCTCAATGTCTTTTCCCTGGATGTTCATCATTGTAGTAGAAGGTGACTTCCTTCTGAAGTCTATGGTGACTTCCTTCTGAAGTCTATCACTATCTCCTTTGTTTTGCTGACGTTGATGTTCGTTTTGTTTCATCTCTACTTTTTACATTGTACTCATGTGTTTAAATAACCATCAACAGAACATACCTGAGGAGATTTAAACAGAAACTCCTCAGGTTAGAGTACTGACCACTGAAAAACACAGTTCGATGCTCTAATATGTCTTATTTATCCCTTTGAGCTAACTTTACTGTAAAACAAACTGGTTCTGTGCTGGTTGTTTATAAGTATTGTTTAAGTTAAAGCCGGATTTAATTTGATTGGATAAACGTTCCTTTCTACCTCTATTTCAGTCCAATTTTAACAAATGTTTGTGTAGGAAGTTACCACCAGAGGGCAGCAAATGCTCTGATGTGTGTATTCTCAAGCAGTAGTTCTGCTTCACCTTCTGGTCCATTTATGTGAAAATATTGTGTTCGCCTCACCAGCTGTGACTTTACTAAAGATAATTAAACTTACTTTAGTTGCTAATCCAGTGTCACTGACATCATTATGCAACTTATTTATCAATGCTGCAGCTAAATTCCTGACATTCAGGGATTTAAAAGGTTGATGGTCTCCCCCAGAAGGCTTCAACCGACACACCCAGGGAGAGTTCAAAAAGACAAGTTGGAAGACCCATCCACCCACTCTGTTGGAGTTTTAAAGAGCAAATTGCAGGTTACATTTTTTTTCTAATTAACCTAAAATGCTGTCCAAAAAATACTATTTAAAAAGCTTATTGTGGATATTTGGTTTTAAAATACATAACAGCAGGGTTTTTCTAGTAGAACGTGGCCTTTCTCAGCAAAGCTTTTTTCTAAATCTGAATTATGACGTAACCAAAGGGAGTTAGAAGCTCGGCGCTGCCTCAGCTCAATGTGGAGAGTGGCTAGTTTTAGGGTAGAGAGGTCATGTGATCCAGTCAGTGTGTGTGTGTTTACTAGTGTTGAATTGTGTTCATGTTGGTAAACTAGAGTGTGTGAAGGCTGTACCAACTCCAGCCTGTCTGGACATTGAGTCCACGGGTTTCCTGATAAGAGAAACAATGCCTCTATCTCCGTGCCGAGGGCGTTTTGTGCAGCTGAAAAGACGGACTTCTGTAGCTCACATCGGTCTTTACCGGGACAGAGAGGTCCGTGCTGGGCTCCGGAGACTCGAGGAGGGGTTTAAAAAATTTAATGCAGATTTCTGGAGCTCCGATCACCGTCAGAACCAGGTCAGAACCGACCACCAGAAGAGACGCGCCAACGGGCCAGCTGGTTTCCGAGTTGGAACCGGGTCAGAACCGCCGCCTGGACCACCAGGAGAGGATGCACGGCTTTTAAAAATACCAGCTCGACTGTCTCACTCGTATTTGGGTCAAATCCAGCTCACAGAAGCCTGCATGAGCTCCAGAACCAGATGACAGGCGTCTCTCTCCCTCTCTCTAAGCTAAACTATGTTAGGTGAACGGATATTAAGGAGTATGAGAAAGCTGACAGACGCTCATTAGTATTAATATTATATTAACTGACGATACTATTTTAATTGTCTGGTACATGACAGTAATCTGTACAATATTGTGATGTAAGCACACAAGTTTAAGCTAACATGGTTAACTCACCAGACACTTGCTGCTCCCCCGCTACTGCTCCTCCTTAATCTATCTGCTTTGGTCGATGGTTTCTCACTCTGGTTTGTCTCTGCCCTCTTGGGCGTGCAGCAAACTCATAACTTTATGGTTTGGGTCCATCATGAGTATAATTGTAAACATTTAAAGTTTCCTCTGTGTCAGAGCCGGCATTATAATCTATATTTTTCTCTGGATTAAGCTAACAGGACTCCCTCAGATGACGTCACTTGGTTTGGCCAAAAAATAAATAAAAAACTTTCTCACAAAAATGACTCTAAAAGCCTAAATAATTTATGTTTGTGTAAAAAAGGTTTAAAACGAGTTTCTATTATGTTTCTCTAAACATTGGTTCATGGGAGTCTCTAACCTGCAATTTGCTCTTTAACGGGATCAGACAAAGAATTGATGATGCTAAGGATGTCCTATTCTAACATGTGGTACTTCACATGTTCTTGTTTTTTCTTAAAACGAGAATCATCTACTGAACAAATATGTCTCCTGTAAAAAGGCAATATCTGATTTAAGTCATTTTTAATGAGCCCTTGCCAATTTTAAAGGATTGTTAAGGGATTTAACTAACCCGAACCCTAACCCGAACCCCAGAAACAATAATCTTCCCCTGAAAAAACACCTCCAATTCCCAAACATATCTAACAACAACTGGAGATAACAGATTCTCCCAACCAAAAATTCCACACATCTATGTGGTTACACAGAGGAACCAAGTCCCAGCCACAGTCACCCAGGCTCCCAGCAAATCCCAATGAAAATAAGACAAAAACAATCTGAGGTTAAACAGCAAATCTTTACACCATCTCACGGCAATGCACAAATTCAGTCTACTATCAGGCCCTTAGCAAAAACCGCTTCAGCATCCAACAAGAACATCACATGGACCACAATCACTGTAAAGGTCCCATCAAACCTAAATAGAATGTCATAACACAGCCTAACCTATACATCATGTGCACCGTGCAGACAGCAGCTCCAAAGCGTTTAAGTGTCCGATTTGAGGGCAATGTTTTTCTTTAAGTGTTCTATGGCAGCTTCAGAGTCTAGGGATATTTAATCCAGTCCATCACGGGTGTCACAGAGCCCTGCAAGTAAAAGCAGAACGTACCACATCCTGTTAACCGCAAAGAGGCCTCCTCACATCAGCTAACGAGGCTCAGGCCCTGGCCACATTTGAAGTGTAGTCTGGGAAGACTGAGACCAATGAGCCACCATAAAGAGGCTGGCCACAGGTATGTGCGTGGGCAAGAATCTCTGCGCAATCTTAATAGTAATGTTTTATGCTACAATAGATTGTGACATGTGCCTTGATACGCCTCTTTGTGATTTGGCTTTAGATACATAAACTGAACTGAATTGACTAATCTGCTTTCCTGCTCAATGGGATTGGTCTACCAGTGGTTCTTTTTCCAGCTGTAGAATCCCCTTTGACAGTCAGTAAAGACTTATTGTTTCCACAAGAAACTTCCTGGCATGGAGTTTTGCCTCAAAAGAATCAACAAAAAATAACTTTTTAAAATGAATAAATCAGTGAGAGCTCACCAGATGAGTTACTCCTTCACCATTTTGGCTGCTCCCCAACTTGTGAAATGACCTTGGATGTCCTGAAAGGCGCTTTTAACCCTCTGGAGGCAGGCGTTGCAGATTTGCAAGGTTAAAACCTACCTACCTGGTTACTCCACATACGTATTTCATGAGCTTTTTTTAACACAGAAGTACCCCTGAAGGACGTAGTTGTTCGTCTTTTTATCAAAAGGTATTTTGAGCCTGAGAGGGTTAAATTAAATGTATTATTATTATTATTATTATTATTATTATTATTATAGGTCTTTATGTTGTGAATTTCTTCCATTTTAATTGAATTTTTTTCCTGCTTTGTTGCACGTGGCCTTGCTGGGACCTATTAGGGGGCTAGGAAGATGTTGTCCCTGGGTATCACGGGACCCGAGGGTCATGAGCTCTGCCGACCGGAAGAGGTGGAGGCCGAGGCCACCCAGAGAGCCATCACCATCGCCCATGCTGTCAACTGTCCCCTCTATGTGGTCCATGTCATGAGTAAATCTGCTGCCAAGGTGGTGTCTAATGCACGCAGAAATGGTGAGTGTGTGCTGCTACCACCTATTGGTTAAACTGGCACCCTAAATTATCCTCATCTAAAACCGAATGAGGCTTGTTTTCCAGTGGCAGAGGGATGTTATGCAGCTGAAATCACAAACATTTTTCGTTAAAGGCCGTGTGGTATTTGGGGAGCCAATAGCAGCTGGATTAGGCACCGATGGTACAAACTACTGGCACAAGGAGTGGGCCCATGCTGCAGGCTTTGTTATGGGTCCTCCTCTCAGACCTGACCCCAGCACACCAGGATTTCTCATGGACCTGCTAGCTAAGTATGTGCAACTGATGGTACAGCATCTGGGATTAAATGTTTTTACCTACCATAATAGTGGTTTCTGTTTGGGTATTTATTGTGTTTGTTCAGTTGTCTCACTACGGTTTATCTGAATCACTAAGAAGGTAACTACTGTATTAACATCTATAACTGACTACCTTTAGAAGCAAGGTGGCCACGTGAGCTAATCAAGCTAAAAGACCAAGTTTACCAACAAATCATTTTTATTTTTTAATTGTGATAGGTCATTATGAGTTTAACACACAGGCCAAACATGAACATGAACATAGTCTTCTATTTCCTGCATTAGAAAACAGCCAATAGAAAATAGACAGGGAAATGCTCGGGCTAGAAAAGCCAGTGATTTTTGCAAGTCATAATGTTAGATTAGCATTCATGGAATCTTCCATCATGGCTCCTGATGAAGAAGGCTGTTGCTGGTTTAGCATTCAGGAGAGAATGTCTTGGCTGGTAGAAGCTAACAAGCATTAGCAACTCCACAGCATGACAAAACTTCTTCAGGCTTGTGCTATTTGTGGAGATAAAACATCAGCATTGCAAAGCAGAGTCTGTGATAGAGCTGCATTGCTGTTAGTCAATCAGAGGCAAGATGTCCAAATATCAGGAAAAAATACTTTTTGTCTGCTGCATACCTCTCCCCTGGCTCATTTCCTATTCTTGAAACGGGAGCCCCAGACTTCATTTTCCCACAGAGATTGACTCAAAAAGTTTATCCAAGAGACCACTGTAAATGTGTTGAAAACACAAGTAAACTTGGTCTTTAAGAATTACAAAAAAGGCAAAACTGTTTTAAGGATATTGTACTACTCACCAACTAAGTTGATGTGGCATTGGCCTATAGTCATTCAACACACAAGTGCTGACAGAAAGTGTGAGATCAAAGTTGTCCATTATATTCATTTTACATCTAAATTTGGTTTATGATCCAAATAGTCAATAAAAACATTTGTCTTTGTAAGAAACTTTTAGCTTACCTTCTGACTGACACACTTCCACCTCCACTTACGGTAGATGTTTCTCACGGTTGTCCTGATTGTTTATGGAAATGACAAAACACACCAACACTGTCTAACGAGCATCAATAAAGACCCCTCCAACAGTTTCAGTTATGAGATCTAATTGCTGTGATGTGCTGTCCAGAGATATTTGTCTAGTTCTATTTCCAAGTATCAGTACTCCTTGATAAAATCCCTACATTTTTTTGCCCGTTTACTTCCTCCATAGATATCCATTACAGTGTACATTTTAGAACATCTGCAGGGTGCTTCTCTCTAAGTAATTTCTATCTGACAGGGGTATTCTTTAGACTATTCCAATAGATGTTTAACTCTCCCGCATTGTTAATGGGGTCAGATGGGCCCCAGGTGTTTTATTTTTATTTTTATAGGAATGTACCACATCACCCTTTTCAATGGATAAACTATCAACGATGTTTAACCACCCCTGTCGTGGAGGGGTCGCCTGATAGGACAGTGAAAAGGTTAAAAGAAATCTGATGCGTCTTTCTCTGTGTTCTAATGTCTGACAATGTTTTCCTGAAACCCGATGCTCTAGTAGCAGCTCTTCTTTTTTTAATAGCATCACTATCTGTCAAAATTTCCCTCGTCTGGCTGATAGATCTGATAGAAGATACATTTTCATTAATTGCTGTCTACATGAGTGTAAAGTTCAGATTATGGATCTTTCAATGGAGTGCATTTAATGGTTTAATCATTGTGATTTCAGTGTTGGCCAAACTAATCAGTTTTATGATTTTTCAGTAATGAAGCTGCCCGACATGAGATCTTACAAGTCTGTGCACATTGTCTTCAAGATTTGACTTATGTGATTTGCATTCCATCAATAAATGATAGGCCTTACATTTTGAAAGTCTTACTGTTTTTGATGTATTTATATCCATTTAAATGCTAATTCCTTAATTTCCTTTTTGTCCTGTTGTTTGCATTAGTGATGATCTGAGTGTGACAGGGACAGACAACTGCACCTTCTCTGTTTGTCAGAAAGCTCTGGGAAAAGATGACTTCACTAAGATCCCTAATGGAGTGAATGGTGTGGAGGACAGGATGTCCATCATCTGGGAGAAAGGAGTAGTATGTCCACATGAAAACCTGTAGTTGATCTGAGACAAAACCCTTAAACAGCTGAATCAATGACTGTCTTAGCAGCTAACTATAATTCATCTGGTCTCTCTTCACAGCACTCTGGAGTTTTTCAGACAGTTATCATAAAAAGTGAGGCAGTAGATTTTTGTACAAATTAAAATTTGTGTTATTCTTAAACTGTTTGATCACAACTGGGCTGTTGTGAGAATAAACAATTGTAGTTTTATGCACACATGTGCTGTACATAAATGTGTTGAACTTGAAAGCCCAGTCTGAATTTTCCTCTTTAAATCCAGAACCTGAAATCAATTAGTCTACTTTCTAATCTACTCTCTTATTGTATATCAATAGAGGTGAAAAACATGTTTCTATTATTTTCTGCAATGCAATCAGCAAAGGCTATAAACTCTGTAAGCCACAGAGCGCTGCAGAAAGCTGACGCTGCACTCATGCCACAGGCGAGCTGCTCCAAGGCCCCTGGAACTATTTAAAACTTGCATCAGAGTGCTTTCAAATTTCACATCATACGTGATATTTTACTAGAAGTGAATGTCCTGCAACATAGTGACACTTAACAAATTTTTGGGTAATCATACGTCATATTGTCACGAACCATATATGTTCAAATCAAACACATGGTGCTTTTTTTCCTTTCAGCACAGTGGCAAGATGGACGAGAATCGATTTGTGGCCGTGACAAGCAGCAACGCAGCAAAGATTTTCAACTTCTACCCACAGAAGGGCCGAATCGCCCAAAACTCAGATGCTGATGTGGTTATATGGGACCCTAAAATGAAAAGGTGAGGGCTTCAAATTCAGCAGTAAGACAGAGAGCTTTGAAAACTGAGTAGTAAGCATTACAGTCAGGTGCTTCATCATCTCTAACTGCTGAAGTGTTGGATGAACTTGAAAGCATGTCTTCAGGCTATCAAAGTCGTGGTGGAAATAAGATAACGTTTCACAGTAGGAAGCATGCAGGTTTGAGATACAACCAACTAAAAAAAAACCATCTATCTTTTTATGATGAGACACCTCAACACACCACATAAGCTGATTACCTCTGCACAGCTGCCAAGAGTCTGGATGTCACCACTTATCTACAGCTGCAAATTAATGCAGGAATTTACATATGAATCTGACGCAGAGAACGTGGAGATGATTCATTTTTGTCTATATTTGGTGATGAGTTTATTTGGAAACTGCTGTTTTTAGGAAGGGATTTAACCCACTTACATAAGCTGGATGCATCAGTGTGATGATGCTGATAGGTCACAGTGAGGATCTTAGAAGTGACAAATAGTCATGTAGGAGATAAACCAATAGGCATCATGCAGAACACTGAATAAGCTATTCCCAGTGACTGACTTAAATATAACAGTACTTGCATAGACGAATGTGAGTAAGGTTTGACGTTGTTTGTCTGAAGCTTTGATATGAAGCAGAACACAGGCACTATAATAGGAGAGTTTGTAGGAATGCATATGCACGGTGGCACAGTCAGGCTTATATAACTGAGGAAGTCAGTGCTCTGCTCTTCTCGCTGTGGATCTGAATAGAGGCCCTCTGGGAGATCACTGACAACTCATGTGAATTGGTGAAGAATGCATTAAACCTCTGCCCGATCTGCATTAAATGAGTTTGCTGGTTTAGCGTATTTGAGGAACCTGGAAAGTTCTTCCTTTCTGCAGTGAATAAACAAAACTGATTTTTATCTTTCAAATTGATAATCCAGTCTTTGCTTTCTTTCTTTACTCTTGATGCACAGCTATAGATGCAACTGTGTTCCCATCATGAGGTTGCCTCATGTTTGAATGCTGTAGCTGTGAATTCATCTGTGAAACTGCGTATTTAATTGCCCCCAGGACAAGTGTCATCTCATAACATCTGGGTTCACAGACCGCAAACAGTTGCATTACCAGAAAGACTGAGGGAATGTTTGTAATTTTCTTCTCATTATTGGGCTACTTGAATAATGAGGACACATCTTATTTTCGTCGGTGTGCACTAATGTCTGGCTTTCCAAATCAGCAGAAAATATGAGCAAATGGAGTGAAGGAGGACTCTGGGAAGCTAAAGACACTCAGGACTTTTTAAGAAGAGACTGAGTCAGAATGGTCCCTGGTGCTTTCTACTTTCATTCAGATCTGATTTACTTGATAGGCATCATCATTTATTAGGAAGAGACCTTCTACATTTTCTGAGAAGCCAGCCTAATGAGGAAGTTATTAAAACCACATCAAATGATGCTGCTAACTAAATGAGGTATTTGGAGCGGAAGATTTGTGAACACTGCTAAGTTGTTATTTTTATTTCATTTTGTTCTGCTTTTGTTGTTGATTATTTAACATGCTAATAAATGCATGTCTACTTGGAATGTGAAGCTCTTTAAAATGAGAGTGGTGTTAGCCCTGCATGGCACTAAATGATAAGACTGCAAGTTAGCAACTAGTTTGCAGGAAACAACACTTGACAAGTAATTTCAAACATCCTAGGCACAAGACCAAAGATGATACCTCACTGTAGGTGCAGAAATGTAAAGAATGCCCATGTTCAAGGGAGGTGCACTGATACCGTAATAATCCTGCTGTGTTATCCTCCAGTTACCCTTGCACTGTGTTCATCATGGTCATCGTCCAAGCACATTATTAAAGGACTTTTTATTTCACCTCTACCGCTGGCTCTGCTCGCTCCAACTCACCAAACACTCCCACACTGTGACATTCACTTAAAAAACATACAACTAAACTGCACAATTGAGGAAAAATTATAAAGGCTGTGATCCAAATCATGTTATATATTTATAATTGTAGGAGTATATCAGCTAAGACCCACCACCAGGCTGTAGACTACAACATCTTTGAGGGCATGGAGTGCCACGGAGTTCCTCTGATCACCATCTCCAGAGGCAAAGTGGTTTATGACGATGGCCAGCTGCAGGTGTCACCGGGACATGGCACATTCATCCACAGACAGCCCTTTTCTGAATTTGTGTATAAAAGAATCAAGCAAAGAGACCAGGTGAACTCAACTCCATGTTTTCTAAACTCATAATAATGCTTCTGTTTCAAGTCAGAAACGATCATCTGACCTCAGAAATCAATATGGCTGACTTTTGTGTAAAAATGCTGTGATTGCTTGTAATGTAAGTGCTTTAAGTTCACTCCTGTCAGTGATTCTGTCATATCCATCTCTTTTAGTGAGCAACAGCCTCAATCATTAACATATTAAGCTACAGTATTACAATGACAGACTGTTTTAGCACCTTTTGTGTTTGTTTTCCAAAAGATAGGACAACACTTTTTGATTGAATATTATATAGCTATATTTATATTTCATCAGAGCTATATTTAACAGTGTTATATTTCAGACTAGAGGAGGGCCATCCAGGCCTTTGAGGGCCAGTATCCTGCATGTATTAGAGGGTTCCCTTTTTGAACAAGAATTGTTCAAAATGATTAATAATCAACATGTTTCTGGTAACCATGACATGCTGCAGTCAGGTGTGCTTAAGAAAGACAACATCTACAGAGGGATGCAAACGTTTTTGGCAGCCTGTATAATCTTCATGATTTTCCTTCATACGTAAGCCATTGAATGTCAGGATAAAACATATCATTTAGGAAACACACACACACACAGTGATATTTGAGAAGTGAAACAAAGTTTATAGGATTTCCAGAAAGAAATATATATTTGTGCAATAATTGTTTAAGCAAAAGTAAGCAGGTGCATACATTTGGGCACCACAAAAAAGAAATTAACTCAATGTTTAGTAGATCCTCCGTTTGCAGAAATAACAGCCTTAGACAGGATTAGAAAGGTGTTCACATTATGATTGTATTAAAAATAGCTTCATCGCTCATATTTCCAATTAAGTCTGAAATTTGTGGTTGGGACGACTCCGATGCGCTATCCACATATCACCACTAGGAAATGCCAAATCACCATTCTTATGTGTCACACCTACAGACGGTAACGGCAAAATCGTTCAAAAAATGTACCTAATATTCATATTCACCATTATATGCTAATTCAGCAATAAAACAAACAAAGCTAATTTCATTAAGTCAAAAGCCTTAACTTGATCTTACATTTGCCGGTTTAAGAAAATCCACCTTTTGACATTCAGGAGTGTGTTCAAAAGTCGCTAATGCTACATTCTGTAATTTTCTGGTTCTTCAAATAAAATAAAAAAATCCACGAGGTGAACTCAACTGCTCTACAGCAACCAAGGATGGTGAACTGTGGAGCATTTCCGGTTCTGTAACCTGAGCTGAGACTGCCCTGTTGGTCTTCTGTGCATGTCTTCGCGGGCATTATACCCTGTGTCCAAAGGCTCTCTTATTGTATGTAATGGGAGGATCCAGCGCACCAGTTAGCATAGGTTTATGGTCGAGGCTGCTGCACCCAAAAGTAACATGAAATACGTCACAAGATGCTTCGGTAGTGGTAAAAGTGTAAATAACATTTTTTTAACTACACTAAAATGCAGATTGTATGATGAAGAGATTGTTTAGTTTAATTTCTATGTTGTTGTTTTTTTTATATTTTGGGATTTCTTTCTTCTTTTTCCTGTGAGACTGGTGAGGAGGCGCTATAGCACCCCCTATGGACGACCCACCACTGCCAGTGGGGAATGAGACGGCCATTCCAGAACGTTATACTTGTTCCTCTGCATGAATGCCTTAGTACTGTGGTATTCAATTCCAGTCCTGGAGGGCTGGTATCCAGTCCGTTTTAGTGGTTTCTCTACTCCAACACACTTGATTCGATTCAGTGGTTAAATCACCTGTGCAGCAGCTCATCAGGCTCTGTAGAAGCCTGTCCATTACCTGCTGATTGAAAGCAAGTGTGTTGAAACCGTGTTAAAAAGAAAACGTGCTTGATACCGGTCCTCCAGGCCTGGAATTGAATAGCCTGCCTTAGCAGATTTTGAGCAGTGTTTAGGGTCGATGTCTTGTTGAAAGATCCAGCCCCAGAGCACCTTCAGCTTTGTCACTGATTCTTGGACATTGGTCTCCGGAATCTGCTGATATTGAAGGGAAACCATGTGTCCCTCAACTTTAAAAAGATCCTTAGTCCCTGCACTGGCCACACACCCCACAGCCTGCTGGAACTACCATCATGTTTTACTGTAGGTAGCAGATGTTTTTCTTGGAATACTGTGCTCTTTTTCCTCCATGCATAACGCCCCTTGTTATGCCCAAATAACAAAATTTTAGTTTCATCAGTCCACAGCACCTTATTCCAGACTGAAGCTGGCTTGTCCAAATGTGCTTTAGCATACTTCAAGCAGCTGTTTGTGCTGTGGGCGGAGTAAAGCATCACTCTCGTATACAGCATCTCCTTGTGTACAGTGTGCCAAATATTTGAGTGAAGCACAGTGACTCCATCTGCAGCAAGATGATGTTGTAGGTCTTTGATGCAGGTCTGTGGGTTGACTGACTGTTCTCATCTTTCTTTGCTTCTGTTTATCAGAGATTTTTCTTAGTCTGTCACTTCAAGCCTTAACTTGAACTTTGCCTGTGGTCTTCCATTTCTACAATATGTTCCTAACTGTGGAAACAGACAGCTGACATCTCTGAGACAGCTTTCTGTTTCCTTCCGCTAAACCATGATGGTGAACAATCTTTGTTTTCATTTCCTTTGAGAGTTGTTTTTGGGCCATTCCCATCTGTACCGGGTCGGCCCGGGCCGGGTAGCGTAGGTTGTTTACATATCTGGGTGGCCTGGAATTTTCCCGGGCCAACCAAGGCTCATTCTCAGCCCTCTTCTCGAGGGGGTCTGCTTCAGGCCGACCAGGGCCAACACACCCACTGCTGACAGCAAATTCACACCTTCCATTAGAGCAAGCCTCTGATTGGTGGGTAGAATCAGCCCACATGGGCTTAAGGCAAGCTCAATTCATTATCATGCTGATTACCCAGAAGCTGAAAGTGTCTCTGACTGCATTCCTTGCATACCTAAGCAAGGATGTGTGGAAACAACCGGGCCAGGCTGGGGCTACCCGGACTGGGCCGTCCCGGTACAGATGGGAATGGGGCTTTTGAGACCCCCGTGTTGCTATTCTTAAATACTCTTTCTTGTATTTAGAGCCACCTGTGTATGGAGGTCAAGGGTCATTGAGCTTACCAACCCAATTTTGAGTTCCAATAATTACTTTTAAGGGTTTTGGAATAAATAAAATGACAGATGTGCCCAAATTTATGCACCTGCCTAATTTTGTTTAAACAATTGTTGCACACTTTCTGTAAATCCCATAAACTTTGTTTCACTTCTCAAATATCTCTGTGTGTTTCCTATATGATACATGTTGTATCCTAACAACCAACAATTTATGCAGGAAAATCATGAAGATTAACAAGGCCTCCCAAACTCTTGCATCCCACTGTATACATGAAGGATCTCTATTTTAGAGTTCTAGTCTGAGTTAACTTGCAGTCACTGTCTCTTTTTAAACACATTAAAATGATGTGGGTAAAGTTTTCCTTTGTGTTTTCTGGCAGGTGAGGACACCTACAGCTGTGATCAGAAAGCCGTATGAAGGCAAAGTCATTTCTGTGTGAACAGCTGATGGAGAGAATGAAAGTGTCTGTAAACATCCAGCTGTGAGTTTGCAGAAAAAAAACCCAGATGGAGAACTACAGCTTTCTAAGGGACGTTGAAATTTGGAGATAGTTTCTCGGTTGAGGAGTGGGGGTTTGAAGGTCAACAGGCCATCCTTCTACTGGAAGACAACATTTTGTTATCATTGTTTCAGCTGTGTCAGGTTTTTTTTTTAGGTCAGCTCAGTTCACAGGTCAGTGGAACCCACCCAACTGCTGAAAATAAGGTCGTCTTTGACATACATGTTACATAATCAACTACATTATTTGAAAGTATTTTTTTAAATCATTTACTAAAATATTACGTGAATTCAGTTTATTTATATAGCACCAAATCACTACAAGAGTCGTCTTGGAGCACTTCACAAAGTAAAACATTCTAATTGAGTTCAGTTCATTTAGCCAAATTGTTTTAAAAAAAATCCTATGTCAGAAAACCCAGTATACTGCATTGAGTCACTGACTAGTGTCAGTGACATTACAGCAATCCCTGTGCTAAGCAAGCATGTAGCGACAATGGTGAGGAAAACTCCCTTTTAACAGGAATAACCTCATGAGAGTCTGGCTCAGTATGAGAAGTCATCCAGTGCAACTCACAGGGAGTTTGAGAAGTCAGCAGACATGAACACACACACACACACACACACACACACACGACACGCCTCCAATCAGCAATCATAAGCTCGTACGAATTTCAGGCGTGTTTGATATTTTGCTCAGGCCCTCGTATCACAGCGCATGCGGCAACGGTTTGTTAACTAGATCTTGGTTCATTAGTGATGATGTTTATGATAACAAATAAACTTAATTAGATCAATAGATTTCCCACCATGGTTTGTCATTTTGTAAATTTTGAAAATAAATTAAATCAATTAAATTAGTTTTCATTCATTTTTGTTGGCAGCAAATGTAGCAATATCTTTATTGAACCAACCAAAGCAAACAGGCCTATTGAAGAAAAATATTGATGAGCTATGTAATGAGAACTGATTGGGAGGGCTGACACCATTACTGGGATAGTGGAGATGGTAATATAAATAACAGGAAGTTTAATAATTTGATTTGTATATGATCTCATAGATGAGCTTATGTAGAGCCATTCAACCATGGGCTAAATATGTCTCTGATCATTTCCTACGCATAATGTTCAAGTGAGTTCTCTTGATTCAAATCTGTTTTAGGAGAGCATGAACTTTATTTGAGAGGGCAATTCAAATTCAAAGATACTTTATTAATCCCAGAGGGAAATGTCCCCTCTTACCCCACCGTGGAATGTTTAAAGTAAAACACTAAAACCACTTCTTCTCCAGTCATCATAATGACTTACTGTAACCCCAGTTTTACACTGGATGTATCAGCGCCGTGAAACGGCAGCGGAAGGGTTTACTCGTGAACTTCAAAACTATATTTTCACACAAAAACTATGTTCAACCAAACCAACACTAAGTTGCTTATGCAGTGGTCTACACACACACAAACAGAAAAATTTATTCAATTGTTTACTCAAAACAAACAAATAAACAGCTATTCTGCATCCTCTCTTCGGTTTCTATTTGGCCGCAGTGCCTCATCCACATTACCAGCAAGTGGCAGCAGTAGCTCAGAAGGTAGAGCGCGTTGTCCAATAATCGGAAGGTTGCAGGTTTGCTCATCAAATGATCAAATGAGCGCCTTGCGTGGTTTGCCAGTATCTTATGTTATGACATTTGTTATGTTTGTGTGTGTAACTTTGGTCAGTGTGTGAATGGATCAATGATACATGGTAGTGTAGAGCACTTTCGGGTCCTCTGACTCAGAAAGGTTCAATACAAGTTCGGGTCATTTATAATCATTTATCATTATCAGTGTGCTCCCTGGCCAAGCAGAGTAGAATAGAAAACTTTTTGTCCGACACCAAAACAGTTACAGAAATCTATCTTTCAACATCTCTTTCACACTCAAATAAACAGTAAAAGATCAAAGGACCATAAATATATTCACAGTAAAAACACACCAACAGGTGCTTACAGTAAAACACAATAAAATAATTTATGGGCTGTGACTGCAGTGGGAGAAATATCACCTAGCATGGCAAGTCCATCCATGCTTCTGTCATGTTGTGGGCAAGCCGTTTAACCCAGGACATGAAGAACCACACGAAAAAACAGGTAAGTAAAATAGTAAAATGATTAACTGAGGATAAGGAAAACTAAAGGCACTGCTCCAGAAAAACAGGAACAGTACGGGACTGGAATCTAAAACGACAGAATAAACAATCGTGAAACTTGTGCCGGAACAGAGAACCAAGAGAATAAACCATTTCTGTGTAGAATTGTACGGTCATAGACTAGGGCTTAGCGGTGGTGGACTGGGTGAAGATCAGTTGAGGAGAGGCGAGAGGACCGATGACTGAAGAGGAGGTGGTCAGGCGATGGTTGTATGAGTCCAGGGTGTAGGTTGGCAGGCAGGCGAGTGATGGAGAGTAGAGGCCAGAGGATCCTGAACGGCAGGACGTGGAATACAACTCCAGGCGTGGTTAGAGGATACGAGGCGAGGTACAAACAAGAACACACAGGATTTCATAGGACAAGTTCGCAGGAATTTCAGGAGACATACTGGGCTGGAAGCTACCCTTGGTGAGAGTATCAACCAGCACCGGAGTTCTTCTTCTTCTTCTTCTTCTTCTTCTTCTTCTTCTTCTTCTTCTTCTTCTTCTTCTTATTCTTATTCTTCTTCTTCTGTTGTTTAATTGGCGGGTGGCAACCAACTTTCAGGTGCATTTCCGCCACCTACTGAATGGGAGTGTGAGTCGAAGTGGGGAGTATCCTACTTTAAAAAAAAGCTAAATTCTATCAAGTAATCCACTGTCCCTTAAAAAGTCTATGACTAACTTATACACCACTAGTCCCCCATTTAACAGAATACTCAACTCAAATTCCTTATATCCTTTAACTTTTAATTTTTCGACCAACAATTTCCTATTACCCACATATTTTCCACAAGCACATAATACATGTTCTACGGTTTCCCTATCAAGTCCACAGTCACACATACCGGTATTATGCCATCCAAGAATAAAAAGTGTACTGTTCAAAGCTGTATGTCTCATTCTCATCCTTGTTATCACTGCTTGATTTCTGTTACTCATTTGAATGACTTCCATTCTTCCAACCTTTCCCTTTAATTTGTATAAATGTCTTCATTTCACGTCCCTTATCCATTGCTCATGCCATTCATCCAGAATCTGCGGTCTAATAACTGATTTCACCTCTGCAACACTACATGGAACCTCCATCACAGTATCCAGTTTCGTTGCCTGCTTTGCATAATAATCAGCTATTTCATTACCCTCTACTCCACTGTGAGCTGGAACCCACATAAATCTAACCTCTGAATTAGTCTTCATCAACCTAAACAAGCACTCAAATATCTCATACAAAATATCTGACCTCTTATCAGCTGACATTTCTCTAATTGACAACAATACAGACATGGAGTCCGAGCAAATAATACTTTTCCTAACACCATTTTGTTCTATCCACCGTAAACTAAATGAAATGGCTAACATTTCCACTGTATATACTGACAGATCATTAGATGTTCGACTTTTATGATAAATTTCGGAATCCAGAAAGAAAACCCTGTTAAATTTCCTGACTCTCTCGACCCGTCAGTATATATAGGGATGAATGATTGATGAGCGTCATTTAATCTTTCTTCCACAACATTATCCCAGTTTCCCACACCTTTCCGTATTTTAATTACATTGTGAAATGAAAATCTATCATCACTTTTGGAAATAACCAAAATGGAGTAGGCGAATATAAAAATTTCTTAAGAACAACCATATCATTTAATTTAAAGGCTTCCGCCAATCTACACGACTTCCAAACCATACTCTCATACTGTCCATTGAAACATTGCCCTCCTACTTTCAACTCTCCCTTAACCATATGCTCATCCTCTGTACTACCTTGTACACTAGCCCAATAATTTAATTTCAGTAACTTGAATCTAAGAGTCAATGGCATCTCCCCCATTTCCACTTGTAAGGACACTACCGGTGTGGTTTTCATTGCTCCACAACAAATTCTCAAAGCCTGACTTTGAATAACTTCAATCTTCTTCAGTACTGTTTTACTTGCTGAACTATATACAATACTACCATAATCAATAACCGATCTGATCATTGCTATATATACCTGTTTTAAAGCCTTGGTACTAGCCCTCCAATCATTACCCCTTAAACACCTCATAATATTTATTACCTTTTTACATCTTTCAACTATGTTATTAATATTCTCCTTCCAAATCAACCTTTCATCAAATATTACACCCAAATGTCTAAAACTATGAACTTGCTCCAAAGGTTCCCTATATAATTTAAGCTCAATCTTAACATTTCTTTTCTTTGTAAAGACCATACTTTTTGTTTTGTCCACCGAAAACTTCAATCCCCATTTCTAAAGACCAATTCTCCACTTTAATTATTGCTTCCTGAATTTTCTTCTGCAAGTATTGAACGTTCCTTCCCCTTTTCCATAATATTCCATCATCTGCAAACAATGCTTTCCCAACATCATACCCCATCTCTTCAAACGCAACATTGATCATAATAGAAAATGGAACAGGACTGATCACACTTCCCTGTGGCGTCCCATTGTCAACTCTATAACCCTCTGACAATCTATCACCTATTTTTATCTGAATGTATCTATTAAACAAAAAGTCCTTAATCCAATCATATGTTCTTCCCTCTATCCCCAATTTTTTAACTTGATCAGCAAGCCCTCCTTCCACACCATGTCATATGCTTTCTCTATATCAAAATAAACTATAACTAAACTCTCTTTATTGTTTTGTGCTTTCCTAATGTCATTTTCCTAACTCACTATGGCGTCCATCGTTCTTCTACCAGTCCTAAACCGATTTTGATATTTCGTTAACAAATTTCTACTTTCTAAATAATAATTTAACCTATCCGTAATCATTCTTTCCATTACTTTACCTATATGAGACGTTAAAGCTATCCGCCTATAGTTCTCCGGAATACTTGGATCTTTCCCATGTTTAATTATCGGAATGATCACTGCCTCTTTCCAATTTTTTGGTAATTTTCCTTTTCCCCCAGACTTTATTATATACAGTAACCTTCTATTTTCATCCAAAGTCCTGGAGAAAATAGTGGCCATCCAAGAATGTGAGCATTTAAACACTAATGATCTGTTTGAGAAATTTCAGTCTGGTTTTAGAGAGTATCACAGCACTGAAACTGCATTAGTGAGGGTTACAAATGATATTCTCATGGCCTCAGAAAAGAATCTTGTGTCTGTTCTAGTCTTGTTAGATCTCAGTGCTGCTTTTGACACAGTAGATCACAATGTTCTTGTAGAAAGGCTTGAACATGTTGTAGGGATCAAAGGAACAGCACTAGGCTGGTTTAAACCCTTCCTGTCTGACAGATTTCCTTTTGTAAATGTACATGACAAATCTTCTTCATACTCCAGGGTTACTTGTGGAGTACCACAGGGTTCAGTGCTTGGACCACTTCTTTTTACTTTATATATGCTCCCAATTGGTAAAATTAATAGACAGCATGGGATAAACTTTCACTGTTATGCTGACGATACTCAGTTATACTTATCCATTAACCCTGATGAACCTAATTGGTTAGGTAGATTACAGGCTCTTCTTGAGGACATAAAAAATTGGATGACTCTAAACTTTTTGCTTTTAAATCATGACAAGACGGAAGTTCTCATCTTTGGACCAGAAATCCAGAAAAGGAAATTGCTTAGTCAATCACCTGATCTGAATGGCATTAAATTAGTCTCCGAGAACAAAGTAAGGAACCTTGGTGTTATTTTTGACCAGGACATGTCATTCAAATCCCAGGTTAATCAGGTTTGTAGGATTTCCTTTTTCCACCTTCGGAAAATTGCTAAGATTACAAGCATCCTTTCCAGGAGTGATGCTGAAAATCTAGTTCATGCATTTATTACATCAAGACTAGATTACTGTAATTCCTTACTCTCAGGAAATCCACAGAATGTAGTTAAAAATCTTCAGCTTGTCCAAAATGCTGCAGCTAGAGTTCTGATGAGAATTAAAAAGAGAGATCATATCTCTCCTGTCTTAGCTTCCCTACATTGGCTACCTGTTAAATTCAGAATAGATTTTAAGATCCTTCTTCTCACATATAAAGCTCTTAATAAGCAAGCTCCATCATACATCAGTGATCTGATTGTTCCATACTTTCCTAACCGAGCACTTCGCTCTCAGACTGCAGGTTTACTGGTGGTTCCCAGAATATCTAAAATTAGGATGGGAGGCAGATCTTTTAGTTATCAGGCTCCTCTCCTGTGGAACCAGCTCCCAGCTTTAGTCCGTGAGGCAGACACCTTGTCTACTTTTAAGAATAGGCTTAAAACATTTTTATTTGATAGGGCCTATGGTTAAAATCTGATGTTAGCCTGGATCTGGGCCAGTGGGGGAGTAGAGGGAAGTGGAGTGTACAGTCGGTAAAGACGGCTCTCCCTTGCCCTGCCTCCAACATGCCTCCATCTAAAAAGGCTAGGATATCCAGAGTTATCTCAGTAGTTATGCTGCTATAGGCTTAGACTGCTGGATGATACACTGACCACTTTTCACACTCTACTACTTTCTTCTACAATCTGCTCTTTAACTGTATTATTTCCTGCTATTTCAGCTGTTTATTTTTTTCTAAGTGTTTTTCTCCCCAGATGAAGCTACAATGATGTTCTGCTGAGCTGTGGTGGCCTCATGGAGGGGGCCATCGTCTAGCACACTGCTGCTAACCACTTAAACTTTCTCCCTCTCCTGATAATAACTTTTTGCTTTCCTTGACGTTGGATGTGCTACTGCTAGTTTACCCGTTTAACAATAGATTCACTAGGGTAAATACAATAAAGTTTATCTCTCGCCAAATAGAATATTTACTAAGCAATCACAATGTAACCATAGACACATTGCTTGGTGTGTGTGTGTGTGTGTGTGTGTGTGTGTGTTCACCAGGATCTTAAATAATCATATGCTCCATCTACGTCCATGCATGGAGTGTGTTCTTCCCTTTTTTGTGGTACAACTCCTGTCAGTAAGCATCATCATGTGGTGGCTTCCTTTTGGTTTCGCCTGCTGGCGTGGTGTTATGCCACAGGGCCGGTTAAGTCATAGTGTGAGTTTATCAGGTTGCCTCATGGGTCAGTGGCAGCGTGTGAGTCACAGAAGGCCTTCTCATCCCAGAACAAGTCTACTTCCTTCCTCGTGTGTGTGATGGTGCAGAGCAGTTTTTTTCTTTGTATTATTTTAATTCAGTTGACATACTTATTCTACTGTTTAACCTGAAAAAAATCCACATCATTATTATTATTATATTATTATTGTTGTTGTTGTTGTTGTTGCTGCTGCTGGTTTTGTTCATTATGAAGTAAGCCAGGTATCCAGATGTATATGGGAGTACCAAAATCCCAAAGTAATAATAGGCCGCAAAATTAGTTTAAAACTTAAATTCTTCCCATTTCTTCCAGTCAAAGGGGAGTTTTCCTCTCCATTGTTGCTACATGCTTGCTTAATATGGGATTGCAATACTGGCACTAGTCAGTGACTCAATACAATCTGCTGGGTTTTCTTACATAAGAAACATTTAACTAATCAGCATGATGACCTGAACTGAATACACTGATAAATAGGTTATTTTGAAATGTTTACTTTGTAAAGTGCCTTGAGAAAACTCTTGTTGTAATTTGGCACTGAAATTATTTGAAAGTATAGTTAAAATCAGAACTAAGTACATAGTTGTTCTTATTTGAGAAAAAAAAATTGTACATTTTTATTGACCAAAAAGTGGTCTTGTATTTTTATCTTATTCAGTAAATTCCTTGGATTTTGTGGCTTGATTTTTTTTCTAATTTCTTGGTTCTAAAAATAAAAATGTTCAGTGTTGGGGAGTAACAGAAAACATGTACTACCATTATGTATTTAGAATGCTATTTATGAGTAACTGTATTCCGGTACAGTTACTATTTTTAAATCTGGTATTTAGAATACACTTATTTTCATAATATCATTGGAATACTTGTGTGTTTTCCACTTTCCACCCAAAAAATGAATAAATCAATCTCAGGCAACATGCTTCTTGTTGAGTAAAATAAAATCTCTTCTTGTGTAAAATAATTGTGGGACAGGATCTATGGTTGACTTTCAAACTGTCTCCACATGCTGTTGGTAAACAAACAATATGACATACTCATCGCTACAGATGTCAGCCAACAAGGCAGTCCACCATGCTTTGTCAAAGAAGATGCAAGCACATTGTTTTTCTAGCTGATTTTAATTACCTCTATCTGCTCTTGGGTCAAAGAAAAACCCAAGTCTAAATTGTCCATAGTAGATGGAACTGTTTTAAACAAGCCGTCACCGTCTTATTATCAATAACATCCCTTCCACCAAGAGTGCTGTGATTGGTCCACCAAACCAATAAAGAGCTGACTGTTACAGAGCTGTGGCCATGGTTTTGCTTAGTTGCAGTAACATCCTGTTCTCTTGTGCTGTGACTGGACCGCTGCGGATGTCAGTCAACAGGGCAGTCCGTCAATACATCGTTAAAGAACTACATAGAACAAAAAATAAATACATTTTTACCATAAAAATAGCCCTTGTTTGTCTAAATTAACACACTGTGAGTTGGTTAGCAGTTCCTGCAGAAAGGTTTTACAGAAACAGAAATATAATCTATTGACACTTTGATAAAATAACAAAAATAATTTTATTGTTTTATTTTTTTCCCAGTCAGTAGGCTACTTAATGTTCAGCATTAATATGCCCTCTGTTTTTCTGAGGGAGTAGCTGCCAACACATATTGTGACATTTAATAGACTTGAATGCTGTTTTAAGGAGAAGTATTTAGAATACAAGATCAAGCAAAGAGACAAAATACGTTACAAAATACAAATGCGGGGTGCGCGCAGAATGTTTAGTGTCCGTAAGCTTACTGTGAGAGCATGGGGGCAGGATTCTTCAGCGTGAGATATTTGAGGTGTGGCATGAGAGAGTGTAAAGAGGGTCAGATACGTGTGTCTCACGCTCAGTGTGAGTTGGCAGCCCTGCCTTGCATGCTCTTGACAGAGCAGGCATGCAGTGCTTTGACTGGCAGGCTAACATTAATCCACACAACACCTGTAGAATGACAACACCCCAAGGTTTTGCTGTCTGTCCACAATTTCTATGTGTTTATTAACATAACACACAACACTGTTGGTTGGCTCTGTGTTTTTGTCAGAGATGCTGCTGTGGGCTTGATGCAGACTGATGATTTGCTGTGGCGACGCTCGTAGAAAAAAAAGAGAAAGTAGTTCATTTTGAAGGCTTCTTATTATGCAGCACGGTCTTATCCAACATGTTGATTGCCCAGTATGCACACAGTGCAAGTGGCTGTTACACTGCCTTCGCTGTCGGGCTTAGAATTCCACCAAAATATTTAACTCTCCTGTGGAGACACGTAAACTCTGAGTTAGCATACTAGCTAACATCTGCATGTTATGGTGTCTGAATCCCTGCCTGCCATAAATTGTGTGAGGTAATGGTGTTGTTTTCTTCCAAGCAAAGATTATTGATGGTGAGGAACTTGCTGAGATTAAAACTATGCCATTTTGGTTCCATTTGAAATTCATCTCATTATGAATTTAAAAAGTCACATTTGTACTCTTCTTGGCTTAAATCCGATCTTTTTCATCTGATTTTGATACTTTGCAAATTACGTGATCAGTCTTGATTTCTGACCATGTGATTGGATCAGAGAATCCCCAGTAAAAATTATGCCATTCTTGAGCTGCAGTGAAAAACCAAGTAAAATGCAGTACAACTACAAATTATCCCTAATTAGACAACCAGCGACTTTCAGGCCTGCAAGAGTCTACTGCCCTCTCTAGGGAATATACTAGTAGTATGGGCCATTATTATTTATTCATAACAGTTATGTCACTGAATGACATAATTAAATAAATTGGTTTTTAATAGCTTTTAGTTAACATTTTATCAGTGACCAATAAATAGTCTTTGTATTGTTTAATTTTCAGGCTTTAAAGGCACACTATGCAACTTTTTCATATTTTAAAATCAATTTCTTGAGCCAGCATGTGCTAGAATTACCCTTTACAAGGTTAATGAAATGTCTCCCACCACCCTCTGAGGCCAAAATACCACATTTGCAACTTTAGAGTGGCTGTCCTGTCTGTTGGACTGGAAAAGAAAGGGGTTGACATACCTGGCGTTGCAGTCTGCTTCCAGCATGTTTTCTGCATGTTTTAGATCATGAACATAGCTGGTTTGTTTGATTTAGTGATGGATCGCTCCTATAGACACTAATGAAGGCTGGGGAAACATTTTAGCAGTTAGATTAAGCTGCTAAAAAGACACACAGCGATGAGATACATTTAGCTTTAAATTCTACCGCGGAGAAGGACCAATGTGGTTTTCGTCTTGGTCGTGGAACTGTGGACCAACACTTTACGTTTGCTAGGGTGATGGAGGGGTCATTGGAGTTTGCCCAACCAATCCACATGTGTTTTGTGGATTTGGAAAAGGCTTATGGCCCATGGGCACCCTGTGGGGGGCGCTCCAGGAATATGGGGTGGATGGTCTTTTGCTGAGGGCCATTCAGTCCCTGTACCTGAGGAGAGTGAGTTTGGTCCGCATAGCCAGCAGTAAGTCAAACCTGTTCCCGGTGAGGGTTGGATTCCACCAGGGCTGCCCTTTGTTACCAGTCCTGTTCACGATCTTTATGGGCTGGATTTCTAGGTGCAGCCGTGGTGTAAAGGCTGTTGAGTTTGGTGGCAGGAGAATCTCATCTCTGCTTTTTTGCAAATGATGTGGTCCTCCTAGCTTCATCGAGCTCAGACCTTCAGCTATTGCTGGGAAGATAACCTGACTACCTGAAGGAAATACATCTCTAGGTTGGGCAGGGAACACCTGGATGTCCCAGCTGAAGATATGGCGGATGTGGCCGGGGAGAGGATTGCCCTGGAGGCCCTACTTGGGATACTGCCCCCGAGACCCAGACCCGACACTAGTGTACTAAAAACAAGCAAAACTGCCAAGTATGTTGTTATTTACCATTTTTACCCTGTCTGATTATGGGAAATAGTTGATGAGCTCATTGACCAGGCAACAGTGGGACTGATAAATTAGCTCATAGCAGACTCTGAGGTTTCCATGGAAGGATTTATTTTTACGTTGGACAACAGGAACGTGGAGCAGAAAGGTAAGCGCAAAGGTGGGGTCTGGCTGTGTTTTAATCATAAATGTGAGAAAGTTCACTTGGGGCATGTCACCTTCAAACAATAACTCTGCACAAAAAACATTGAGTTACTGGCTGTTGGTCTCCAGCCTTTATTACTCCTCTAGAGAGTTTTCACACATTATAGTGTTTAATGTGTACATCCCTCCCTCGGTCAATGCAAGCTGCTTCAAACTTCTGGGGAGAAGCTGCAAACAGCCCATCCACATGTGCTTCTGCTCATCAGTGGGGATTTCAATCTTGCCTCGCTCTTCTCCATTCTCCCCACCTTTAACCAACATGTGAAGTACCACGCCATAGACATTAAGACAATTGACCTAGTGTATGCTAATGTACAAACTGCATACATTAATCTGATCAAAAAGCAAACAACTCCAACCTTCCTACTGTTGCAACATTAACAAACAACAGCAATCTCCCCCTACCCCCAAACTTCATACCATTCAACAGCTTCTCCCCCCACCACACACCCTCCTTAGCACCACACTCTCCCTCACTACCTTCTCTCAGTTACATCTCACCAGGTGAGAGGAGAACTGAGGCGGCTTAAGAGAAGGAAAGCTGCAGGAACTGACAAAATCAGCCCCAGACTGCTCAACAACTGTGCTGACCACCTTAGTGAAGTGGTCACGCACATGCACGTTCAACCTGATCCTTTGGTTGGAGCAGGTCCTCCATCCTGTGGAAGACCTCCTGTGTGGTTCCAGTTCTCAAAACATCACTTCCCACTGCACTACAGACCAGTCGCCTTGACTTCCCAGTTGATGAAGACCATGAAGAGACTCATCCTCATCTGCCTACACTCTGTGGTGAGCCCAGAGATAAATACACTGTAGTTTGCATAAAAACCAAACATGGGGGCTTGTCTTCATCTACCTGCAGCACTGGGCGCTGACTCACCTTAAAATTCAAAAAAGCACTGTAAGAATCATGTCATTTGCCTTCTCAAGTGATTTCAACACCATCCAACAGTCTCTACTGCAGCAGAAGATGAGGGGTGCAGGAGTAGATTAGCATCTGACTTCATGGACCTTCAACTAACTTACAGGCCACAGTACGTGAGGCTGCACAGCTGTACATCTGAGGTGGTTGTCTGCAATATGGGAACGCCACAGGGTATGGTGTTCTCACCCTTTCTCTTCACCTTCTACACCTTAGACTTCATCTAAAACACCAGCAGCTGTCACCTTCAGAATTTCTCAGATGACTCGGCCAACGTCGACTGTGTGTCAGAGGGGAAAGATATAGGGTGTTTCTCAATATCAAGGCGCCTTGCCTTGCGAGGCAATGTCTTGCGAGGCCAGGTGCCTTGCTTACAAGGACACTGTCCTTCCTTGGTCAAAGAAAATGGTTAAATGGAACAGACTTGCATCACGTGGCTTCCACGGTGGTCACGTGACTCGGGAGATAACTTTATATCTTATATCTATTAGTTTCAATATAAATATATAACAAGCCTTTTACTTTATAAATTGTGTATATGTTTATTAAATTAAAAATATAAGTGCGTTACAACCCGCTAGCCACCAAAGCTGCAACTATTAAGCAACTAACCAACCATAGATAACTGCTTTGGATCTAAAAAAAACTATTTAAAGTAGCTGAATTACTTTTAAACTTGAAATTGTCCCCAAAGTAGCTGCCGGCTTCTGATCCGCTGTCTTTTTGAAAATACTGCAGTGTATTGTGGGTAATTTTTGACCAAGTCTAGGCTACAAGACACCTCCCATGTATCCTTGCTCAGCTAGCTAAACGGCTAACAAATGGAGATCACATGCCTCGGTAGAACATGAACATTTGAGCACGTCTTGGCAGCTCCCAATGACGTATCTCCTAGGCAACCGGGCAGGGCCAAGACATCAAGGCAAGGTTCCTTGGCATTGAGAAACACCCCTAGAGTACAGGTCAGTCATCATGGACTTTGTGGACAGGTGTGAGTGTAACCACCTTCTCTTGAACATCAGTAACACAAAGGAAATGGGGATCGACTTCCAGAAAAATACTCCTCACTCACCAGTAAACATCCAGGGTGCAGACATTGAGGTGGTGGATACCTTTAAGTACCTGGGTGTTCACCTCAACAGTAAACTGAGCTGGTCCAACAACACAGATGCTCGGTATAAGAAGGAGTCAAAGCCGCCTCCACCTCTCGAGTAGACAGAGGTCTTTCGGAGTTAATTCCAATCTGCTAAAATCCTTTTAACACTCTGCTGTTGGCTCTGTTATCCACTCTGCTGTAGTCTGTTGGGGTGCAGGCAGCTCTAATTGAGACAGGAAGAGACTGAACAAGCTAGATAACAAGGCTAGCTCAGTTCTGGGCTACCACCTAGATTCAGTTGAGGAGATGTTTGAAACGAGGATGATGGTGAAGATGACCTCTATCTTGGAAAACCCACCCACCCACTGCATTCCACTGTGGAGACCATGGAGACCAAGGACAGCTCCTTCAGCAGAAGACTGAGACATCCCAGAAAACAGAACGCTTCCATAGGTCATTCATCCCTTCTGCAGTAAGAGTGTATAGCTCCACAGTTTACGTTGTACTGGCATTATCTTGTTACACAATAACACCAATGCAATACTCAATACTTGTGCAACAACGGGTGAACATTGTATGCCTGTGTCTCTTATTGTAGTTCTGAAACCCAAGCTTCCTTTTTATTCATTATTTTTAGTGGTTGAAGGTTACAACAATAGCTTATTACCTATGTGTATTTACTTGTAAGTGTGTGTGCTGCTGTATAACGAGTGAATTTCCCCCCTGTAAGAATTCTATTCTATTCTATTTAAAGGCTTTTCTCTGTCTGTAGGGGGGGGGCAGTGCGCTACCAACACTATTTATTGTGGGGACGGTGTGCTGCTGACATCTACTCAGGAAATTGTGAATCGGTGGGCAGAATACTTCGAAGACCTCCTCAATCCCACCGACACATCTTCCAGTGAGGAAGCAGAGTCTGGGGACTTTGAGTTGGGCTCTGAAATCTCTGGTGCTGAGGTCACTGAGGTGGTTAAAAAGCTCCTCTGTGGCAAGGCTCGAGGGGTGGATGAGATCTGCCCGGAGTTCCTTAAGGCTCTGGATGTTGTGGGGCTGTGTTGGCTGTTGGCTGCAAGATTGCGTGTACATCAGGGGCAGTCCCACTGGACTGGCAGACCGGGGTGGTGGTCCCCGTATTTAAAAATGGGGACCGCAGGGTGTGTTCCAACTAAAGGAGGATCACACTCCTGAGCCTTCCCGGCAAGGTCTGTTCAAGGGTTCTGGAGGAGGGTCCCTCGGATTGTTGAACCTCAGATTCAGGAGGAGCAATGTGGTTTTCGTTCTGGCTGTGGAACACTGGATCAGCTCTATACCCTTAGGGGGATGCTGGAGGGTGCGTGGGAATTTGCCCAACCAGTCTACATGTGTTTTGTGGATTTGGAGAAGGCATTTGACCCCATCCCTCGGGGGGCCCTGTGGGGGGTACTCCAGGAGTATGGGGTACCAGGTCCTCTGATACGGGCTGTTATGTCCCTGTATGACCGGTGTCAGAGCTTGGTCCGCATTGCCGGCAGTAAGTCGGGCTCGTTCCCATTGAGAGTTGGACTCCGCCAAGGCTGGCCTTTGTCACAGATTCTGTTCATAACCTTTATGGACAGGATTTCTAGGCACAACCAAGGTGTGGAGGGCATCTGTTTTGGTGGCCTGAGGATCAGGTCTCAGGTCCTGTTGAACGTGATCTTCAACTTTTGCTGGAGCGGTTCGCAGCCGAGTGTGAAGCAGCTGGGATGAGAATCAGCTACTCTAAATCTGAGACCATGGTCTTGATTCGGAAAAGGGTAGAATACCTTCTCCGGGTCAGGGGTGAGGTCCTGTCCCAGGTGGAGGAGTTTAAGTATCCCGGGGTCTTGTTCATGAGTGAAGGAAAACTGGAGCGTGAGATCGATAGGCGGATTGGTACTGCATCTGCAGTGATGCGGGCGTTGTCACGGTCTGTCGTGGTGAAGAGAGAGCTGAGTCAGAAGCTCTCGATTTACCGGTCAATTTACGTTCCTACCCTCATCTATGGTCATGAGCTGTGGGTAGTGACCGGAAGAATGAGATTGCGGATATAAGCGCCGAAATTAGTTTTCTCCGAAGAGTGGCTGGGCTCACCCTTACCCCTTCTTTCCACAGCAGCCGTCAGCAGCACGTCACTGCAGCAGCACGTCATAGCTGCTGATAGGAACCGCTGTGGTCAACAGAACCTTTTCCACCGGAGCCGTCAGCAGCCGTCAGCAGTGCGAGTCGGCCGCGTCTCAGGAGCAGCATGTCGCGGCTCTTACGCGCCGGTTCTATTTTCTAAGCGCTACGCCTCTGAAACGGATCAAGTTCGACATTTTTGGGGAAGGAAAGACAGGAAATCGGACGCGGAAACGGAGAGAAGCTCCCGAGATTTTCAGAATAAAGAAACGTACTGCCTTCCGGTTGCTTTACTTTAAAAAAAAGTTACTAACTGTGCGGCCCCGTGAGAAATTATCACCTAGCTAGCGGTCTCCTTTGTTTTTCAGGTCCGTATTTGCGATTATAAAACGGACAGAACATAAAGCACAAACCTTTTGGAGCCATGTTGTAGTTTTCTCCTGCTTGTTGTTGTGTTTACTGACAAAGTCACTCGTGTGACTTCACGCTCTGTCGGTGACAGCTGCTCCCCTGCTGCTTCGCGTCTCAAGGAAAGGGCCAAGCAGCAGCTTACGCGAGCAAGACGTGCTGATGCAGTAACGCGCTGCTGACGGCTCCGGTGGAAAGAAGGGGTTAAAGATAGGGTGAGAAGCTCGGTCATTCGGGGGGGGGGGGGGGGGGGGGGGGGGGGGGGGTTCTCGGAGTAGACCCGCTGCTCCTCCACATCGAGAGGAGCCAGTTGAGGTGGCTCGGGCATCTGGTCAGGATGCCTCCCTGGTGAGGTTTTCTGGGTACGTCCAACCAGGAGGAGACCTAAAGGGAAATCTGGGCCTCTCACCTTAGGCTACTGCCCCCGCGACCCGACTCCGGACAAGCGGATGAAAATGGATGGATGGATGGATAATTACACAAACTTAAAAAATTTCTGAATTAAATGATTACATTATTTGTGAGGCATCATGATGTCAGGGTTTCCTCCATGTGTGGGTGAAGTTCTGCCTTTTCATTAACAAAAAAGTAATTTTCTTTTCAGATTCACTTTAAGCTACCTACTTAATAAATACTATAAAATTAATATTTGGAAAGTTTAAGGTAAAATTTATGTGGCAAGATGGAGAAATGAGGGCCCAGGTGGGATTTGGTCCCCAGATTCCGGGGTCAGAGTCACGCGTGCTAACCAGTCAGCCAAAGGGACATCCCCGTAGCCATGGCGCATGATCAGTCGAGATACAGTGACACTCACCCTGTCACATTTATATGGAAACTTCTTGAAATAGTACTCACCTGTTTTTTAGTAGTGGCTCTAATAATTAATTAGACGGAACTGACCCTGAACAAGGGCAAGAAAAAGTCAATTAATGAACTTTTATACCACAGCCTGTTTTGCATTTTAGCAGACAAATAATAAATATGTTGTCTACTGATGTTACAACTAGCTGCTGCTGCTGCTATTTACTATGCAGACCTCAAACATTCTGCAAATAATCATGTAATGCTTAAGCTGAGAGGGATGCAAAGCTTTATAAAACAATGTTCACATGAATCACCATGAAATGTTTGACATTTGAGGTTTAAAGCTGCAGCGGTCCACTTTGGCAGGTTAGCTTAGTCTGATCAGAACTGATCTTTTTGTCCAAACATCTACTATTCTACTTTTAATAAATTGTCGATAATATAAATAGGTATTCAATTAAATGTAATCTTCCATAAAAATATGGATTATCAATTTTATTGAACCTTTAATATTCAATTGGTGATGAAAGTAGGTAATTTGGGTATGCCAGGGAAACAACACTATAATAATTTAACACAGAGGCAAAAATATAGTTTATAAAAATCTATTTAATACTGTATTTCTATTACTATGATGATGCAGGACAAATTATTATAAATGGTGATTCAAGTTAATATCAACTGAGACAATGAATAAACTCTGATGATTAAGTGACTCAGAAAGATGTGATTTATAAAATAAATCTGCTGAATTTTATTTATATTTAATTAGTTATCAAATTAATTTTAACCCATTCAGCGCCAGTGTAGCGCCAACATACCAGCGTAGTAGAAGTTTTTGGGGATCAGATCGGCAAGCAAAGCCGTCTCCGCCAATGGAGTGCGTGGACTTCTGAGGTATCTGAGAGTCAAAGGCCCTCTCAGAATATGTACACTTGGTCGAACTGATACTTCATAGGTGGTTTCTGGCGGACTGTTTCACATCGGATGAGATGGTTCTCATGCTGCTAAATTACATTCTGTTAAAAGGTCTGGTTTGATCTCCCAATGAGAAGTTAGCTTAGCATGAAGGCTGGACACTTTGCTGGATTACTCAATAGAGGAGTTGTTTCTTCTTTTAACCCTCCCAATGTCCGATTGGGTGACCCCTCCAGGAAAGATGACCATTGAGCAGGGTTGATGGTTTATCCGTTGAAGTCCATGTGGGAGGGATGAGGTGGTGGTCACCCAAAAGGACAGTGGGAGGGTTAAGGATTCGTTATTTAGTTTTGGACCAACCAGATTAGAGAAATTTTTATAGGCATTTTCAGCGTCCTCAGACCCATGGGCGACACACCCGTGGGGAATGTGGGTGTTTTAACACCCATAATGAGGAGGTTAAACATCCACACCTTTCCCATAGTTTAGCTCAAAAACTTTACTATCAGTCGGTTCACTTTGTGTTTCTCTTGCTGTGTTTGCCCTCTCTCCCACACTCTCCTGTTGCTAATTGAAACCCACACCTTTACTCTGTGCGCCGGTGTTACGTCAGTATTCTGGTCAGTTCTGTTGTTTAAATGCGTTTCCCCACCGCTCCCCACCACCCAAGCGGCAAAAAGGCTTGAGCTCATTACAAGCTAGCTCCTGCATTGGGCTTTGGCTTTGGTTTAATATGAGCCAGATGTAAGCTGTGTGTTTATTTATGAGAACTTTGTAGAATCTAGTCGCACTAATGAGTGCCAATAGAGCCAAGCTCTGGTGTCACCATAGCTTGATGAGCAGCTCCTGTCTAACGGGGACGGTGGGCGGAACCAGGCCCCGACCGGGGAAATTCCCGGTGGCCTTGTTTGAAGTTGGTGTTTTTTTTTTTTGTTTTGTTTTTTGGGTCGGTGTTACTGTGTTGATCACCTGTTGATGAGAGGATTTCTCCTGTCAGTGGAACAGGTGAGCTGCTCCCAACCCTAACCCAACAAGCTTTAGTTCCTAGAAACACTTTCTATGCCCAGACTGTCGTGACCTGTTATTTATAATTTTATAATTAATATTAAGTGAATGCACTAAACCCAAAGGCGATAAAAATTTAGAATAAATAAGTTTGAAATGTTCTCCCACAGCTCAGCTCTGCTTGAAATAAGCAGATGTCTGCTTAAGCTGGACAATATCAAATATATAAAGTGTTCACAGAAAACTATTCTTTTAATGAAGAAACAGTGTTGATCAGTTTTTATTTTTATATTGATTTTATTTTGTTTCTATGGTTTTGATGTCTATGAACTTTACAGAATATTCAGATTGGTCTAAAGAATACATAATATTATTGTTAACGGGTCATGATCTAAAATGGGTCTGAGACATAACTGCCTTGGGCCTAAAGCCCTGCAGATATATTTAGTTTCTATAAACATCAACAACAAATAAATAACAGCAGCTTTCATTCTACTTTGTTGAGTCACTTAATTTTGCAAGTTCTGTATGCTCAGTGGATTTTAGTAGCTAGTGACATCATGCAGTTCTGGTACTGAGCAGACACGTCTGCTTTTTAAAGTGCTGTATAAATCTAATCCATCAGTGCTATTAGTAATAATAAACATCTAAAAATGAAACAAATATGCAAAACTCATCCTCCGAGGACCTTCTCCTCCCTGTTGCCCTAAAGTTGAACCAGATTGAAGCAATCACGACCCAACCTCATCTCCAGCCCTCATCAGACCTTTGGTGTCATGTTTCAGGTTCTCTGAGGATCGTTGTTGGCTTTGAAGATTATTGGGCACCAGAAATGTGGCTGAAGAAAGCAAAGCAAGGCGATATATGTCAGAGGACACATTTCATTTTGAAAACAAAAAAATGTTATATTTACAATGTTTTAAAATTCAAACCTTAGCTATAAATGACTTGAGGCTGAATTCACTTCTTTCCGTCCTCATTTTGGACCTTTTCTTCAGGATTTTGCGATGCAGATACTCCACTCTGGCGTGTCCTGCACTGGTGAAGAATCGTTCGCAGACTATCAGCCTGAGCTGAGAAACCTTGGATGCTATCAGAGCCATGAGGATCAGGGCCAGAAAGATGATGCTGAGAGGAAAAACTGAGTTGTACAACAGCAGCTTTGGTTCAGGGAGGCACTGTTCCTCAAATAAGGTCACAGAAAAGGAGAAGTCCATTTCTTGACTTTTCTCATCAAACGGTATACCGATTAAGGTTGAAATTCCCTGTAAAGATCAACAATTTAATATTCATCATACAGCTGAGTGAAGGGTTAGGGTTAGGGTTACTTACTTTAAAACTTATTAATAAGGGAACATGGAAAGGCTCCAGCGCTGATAACTTCTTTGTAACAATGTCAACAAAGCAGTACAACAAGGCATCTACAGTTATAACTATGATCCAGGCTATAAAATGGGAGAGAACTGGGGCCCCAAACTTTAGGACAGCTTTCCCCTCTTTGGTGTTGGGACGGGCCGAGGGGATGAAGAAATACAGTTTCCCCTCCACCTCGGTGAGCGGGAGAACATGGGGCTTTCCTTCCGCCTTCTGCTTTTCATCAAAAAGAACAAATTTACTGCTGATGAACCTGTTCTCATATTTCATGTTGTTGCAGTATCTTTTTATGTGTAAAGTTATGAACATCATGAGCACGAGGAAGCTGAGGGCAGGTAACAATCTGTTGGTCACAGAAGAGACGGTCTCAATCAGGGCTTGGGCGTATTTTACAGTCTCATTTAGTTTCTGCTCTGCATCCTTTAGCTTCACATTAAAATGTTCTGACTCTATTCTGGGAGAAACATCAAGCTTTGAGTCCAGATTAACCAACCCTAGATCCGTAACTCCTTTCAGTATGTTTCCAATCCATTCTAGCATCCTGATGTAATTCCCAAATGGAGCGATGATTGATGCTTTCTTCATCTTTAGGTTGCAAATCATACTGCGGACTAGGAGCGTGAGGTTCTCCAGAGTGTTGTGAATATTTTTGAGAACAACTAAACTTGTTCCTGCTGTCAGGAGCAGGTTTCGGCTTTTCTTCATGAAAATGGAAACTACAAATAGGGTCCCTAAACACCTCAGTCTCTTTGACAGGAAAAGGGCAAAGGTCAGCAGAACTACAAAGCAGCTGGCGATTCCTCCAGCCACCATGAGCTTATAGTCCAGGGTGAAGAGAAGGTACAGGAGGAGCAGGGAGCTGAGCAGGAGGCTCCATAAACTACAAGTGACCATGAGGAGAACAGTTCTTCTCCAGCCTTTCGGTTTATCAGAGGTGAAAACATCTAGTGACAGAGAAATGATCTCCTCAAAGCTTTTCCTCACAGTAGTCCATGTGTCCCTCATTCTGGATCTCAGAAATTCTGAAGAATCAAAATCAAAACAGAAAATATACATCATTATATTTTGATGTTCTTCTGCACTACAAACCAAGGTTGAAGTGGTTCCTTTAGTCTGATCTGAGTTTGGTTTGCCTTTGTCCAGTCAATTCACAAGAAAAGTCCTCTAATGGGAGTAGAAACAAAAAAGAAAAAGGATCCTGAGCAAACCCAGAGACATTTGTTCCAATTACCTGCATTTCAGTTCAGCCACAATCTGGTGTTGGATTAAATATAAAAATGAGTACAACTATCAGTAAACAATGAAATAAAAGGTAAAGAAGCCAGCATTAGGAATCAATTCTTGTTCTACTGACTCTAACTAGAAGGCTCCTTAAATACGACACAGACAGGAAGTACTCCTCCTCTCTTGCACCATCAGTCATTTCTCAATCATTCCTTTTTTTTAGTTTTTTTTTTTTTACCAGAAGCAGAAGTAAACCATGCTTTCAGGAAGTTTAGTAGAGGGAAAAAGCAATATTTTTATTCTGTCTATTGTAAAGTTAACCAGTACAAATATGATTCATGTCTTGGATTAATTTAATAATTTTATCACAGTCAAGTAACCGTTCAATTCAATTTTATTTATATAGCGCCAAATCACGACAAGAGTCATCTCAAGGCACTTCACATAATAAACATTCCAATTCAGGTCAGTTCATTAAGCCAATCAGAAAAAAATGTTTCCTATATAAGGAACCCAGCAAATTGCATCAAGTCACTGACTAGTGTCAGTGACTTTACAGCAGTCCTCATACTAAGCAAGCATATAGCGACAGTGGAGAGGAAAACTCCCTTTTAACAGGAGGAAACCTCCAGAGGATCCTGGCTCAGTATAAGCAGCCATCTACCACGACTCAATGGGGATCGAGAAGACAGAGCAGACACACACACACACACACACACACACACACACACACACACACACACACACACACACACACACACACACACACACACACACACACACACACACACACACACACACACACACACACACACACCAAGCAATGTGCCTATGGTTACATTGTGATTTCTTAGTAAATATTCTATTTGGTGAGGGATAAGCTTTATTGTATTTATTCTAGTGAATCTATAATTAAATGGGTAAACTAGTAGTAGCACATCCAACGTCAAGGAAAGCAAAAAGTTATTATCAGGAGAGGGAGAATGTTTAAGTGGTTAGCAGCAGTGTGCTAGACAATGGCCCCCTCCATGAGGCCACTACGGCTCAGCAGAACATCGTTGTAGCTTCTTCTGGGGAGAAAAACACTTACAGAGAAAATAAAGTTAACAGCTGAAATTGCAGAAAATAATACAGTTAAAGAGCAGATTGTAGAAGAAAGCAGTAGAGTGTGAAAAGTGGTCAGTGTATCCTCCAGCAGTCTAAGCCTATAGCAGCATAACTACAGAGATAACTCAGGATAATCTATCCTATTTAGATGGAGGCATGTTGGAGGCAGGGCAAGGGAGAGCCGTCTTTACCGACTGTACACTCCACCTCCCTCTACTCCCCCACTTGTCCAGATTTAGGCTAACATCAGATTTTAACCATAGGCCCTATCAAATAAAAATGTTTTAAGCCTATTCTTAAAAGTAGACAAAGTGTCTGTCTCACAGACTAAGGCTGGGAGCTGGTTCCACAGGAGAGGAGCCTGATAACTAAAAGATCTGCCTCCCATCCTAATTTTAGATATTCTGGGAACCACCAGTAAACCTGCAGTCTGAGAGCGAAGTGCTCGGTTAGGAAAGTATGGAACAATCAGATCACTGATGTATGATGGAGCTTGATTATTAAGAGCTTTATATGTGAGAAGAAGGATCTTAAAATCTATTCTGAATTTAACAGGTAGCCAACGTAGGGAAGCTAAGACAGGAGAGATATGATCTCTCTTTTTAAATTCTCATCAGAACTCTAGCTGCAGCATTTTGGACAAGCTGAAGACTTTTAACTACATTCTGTGGACTTTCTGAGAGTAATGAATTGCAGTAATCCAGTCTTAATGTAATAAATGCATGAACTAGTTTTTTAGCATCACTCCTAAGGTGGAAAAGGGAAATCCTACAAACCTGTTTAACTGCGATTTGAATGACATGTCCTGGTCAAAGATAACACCAAGGTTCCTTACTTTGTTCTCGGAGATTAATGTTATGCCATTCAGGTCAGGTGATTGACTAAGCAATTTCATTTTCTGGATTTCCTGTCCAAAGATGAGAAATTCTGTCTTGTCTTGATTTAAAAGCAAAAAGTTCAGAGTCATCCAATTTTTATGTCCTCAAGACAAGCCTGTAATCTACCTAACTGATTAGGTTCATCATGGTTGATGGATAAATATAACAGTGGAAGTTTATCCCATGCTGTCTAATGATTTTACCAATTGGGAGCATATATATAGTAAATAGAAGTGGTCCAAGCACTGAACCCTGTGGTACTCCACAAGTTACCCTGGAGTATGAAGAAGATTTGTCATGTACATTTGCAAAATGAAATCTATCAGAAAGGTAGGATTTAAACCAGCCTAGCGCTGTTCCTTTGATCCCTACAACATGTTCAAGCCTTTCTACAAGAACATTGTGATCTACTGTGTCAAAGGCAGCACTGAGATCTAACAAGACTAGAACAGACACAAGATTCTTATCTGAGGCAATGAGAATATCATTTGTAACTCTCACTAATGCAGTTTCAGTGCTGTGATACTCTCTAAAACCAGACTGAAATTTCTCAAACAGATCATTAGTGTTTAAATGCTCACATACTTGGATGGACACTATTTTCTCCAGGACTTTGGATAAAAATGGAAGGTTAGATATTGGTCTATAATCATTGGGTCATCTGGATCCAGAGAAGGCTTCTTAAGTGTAGGTTTGATTACAGCAACCTTAAAATCCTGTGGTACATATCCATTTACTAATTTACTATTAACAAGAGTGGTTTTACAGTTTTGCATTCTGGATTAGGAAAACTAAGAATAAGATGTTCAAACGAACTGTAGCTATTAATTGGTAAGGGATCGATTAATAAGTCTGAATGAAAAATGGTTGCTACTCCTCCTCCTCACCCTGTACTTTGAGCAATATGATGATCTAAATAATTTGAAGGAGTCGACTCATTTAAGCTAACATAGTCCTCTTGCTGCAGCCAGGATTCTGTGAGAGAGAGCAAAGAAATCTGATTATCACAAATCAAGTCATTAACTAACAAAGTCTTAGAAAAAATATATCTAATGTTCAATAACCCACATTTAATTTTTCTAATTTTCTGCTCAGTTGAATTTGTTCTAATATTTATGAGATTTCCATGATTTGCTTTATTAAGCCTGACATTTAATCAGTGTGATTTGGGCTGTGGGCAGGACACTGTCTCTATGGGGTAGTGGGTGGGTAACAGTACAGAAGCTGAAGAGGGGTGTGTTAAACTACGACTCTGCTTCCTGGTCTGGACTCTGGGTCGTCATTGAGGACTAATAAAACTGGCCATGTTCCTAGAAAGAAGAGCTGCTCCATCCAAAAAGGGATGGATGCCGTCTCTTCGCATCAGACCAGGTTTTCCCCAAAAAGTTTTCCAATTATCAATGTAGCCCACGTTGTTTTCAGGACACCACCTAGACAACCAGCGGTTGAAGGACAGCAAGCGGCTAAACATGTTGTCACTGGTCCGATCAGGCAGGGGGCCAGAGAAAGTTACGGAGTCCGACATTGTTTTGGCAAACTTACACACCAAAGCAACATTAAATTTAGGGACCTCCGATTGGCACTACCGGATGTCGTTACCGCCAGCGTGAATTAGAGCCCTGCACTGAAGCCCTAGGCCGAAGGCCATCGGGCTGGGCTTCGGGCCAATGACTGTGTAATTACCTCGGCCACGGGCCGGGCGCCTTTATTTTTAATCGAATTCATAAAAAAAATGTAAACACTAAATCACTCAAAAGATTCCCATCTGAACATCTGAGCTGGAAACTGCTCAGTGCAGCTCACTGTCAGTGTGTACTACATAAGGTCCACAGCAAGCTGAAGATGTGGAGAGGGGCTTGGAGTGCGTCACAGAACCAGAGCGCATGCACGTCTTTTAACACATTGGTCAGGATTGACACACTTTGTTTTCATTTTTTTCATTTAGTTGGTTAAACAAAAGTCGGGCTCGGGCTCGGGTCGGGCCAGAGAATCCTGAAAACCTTTTCGGACCGGGTCGGGCTGGGGCTCCACCCCCTCGGCCGGGCCGAACACAGGCTCAGATTTTAGGCCCGTGCAGGGCTCTAGCGTGAATAACAATCTTACTGTATTTACGCTTATCCTTAGCCAGCAGTTTCAGGTAAGATTTAATGTCGCCCGCTCTGGCCCCAGGTAAACATTTAGCTATGGTTGCAGGAGTCTCTAATGCCACGTTTCTGACTATGGAGCTGCCAATGATCAGAGTCGGCTTGCCAGTGGATGCGTCACTTAGCGGGGAAAATCTGTTAGAAACATGGACGGTTTGGTGGTGGCCCACGGGCTGAGTTCTATGCTTCCTGCGTACCGTCACCCAGCCGGCCTGAGGGCCCGGCTGCTCGGGTTCTGCTGGAGGATCGCTACAGTGTGGTTCTGAGGTAGTTAGCCCCACGCTAGCTAAGTAGCTACGGCTGTTTACGGGCTTTTCAACAGCGCGGAGCCGGGCCTCCAATTCTGACAACCTCGCCTCCAAAGCTACAAAAATGCTACATTTATTACACGGACCATTATCACTAAAGGAGGCAGAGGAGTAACTAAACATTTGACACAGAGAGCAAGAGATAGGAGATGGAGAAGCAGAGACAGAAGTAGCCATAGCCATGCTGAGGATAAGCCAACTGGACGAGCAAACTGTTCAACACCAAATAAACTGCGTGCGAACTCAAATGGTTCCCTAAAAGCTAGGTGGAACAACAGAAAAGGTGTGTTTTAGGGTGCTTATGTGCTACAATAACTCAGAGATATCCTAGTACAGAGAAATTAAATCCGTTTTAGCAAGCCACAAACACCAAACAGCTACACGTAGTGCAACACTGAAAACAGGAAACGCCTTACCGCCCCTTTTTGGTCCTTGGGGGTCCCTAGGAAAACTGTGTCATGTAGGTTCAGTTTGATGACAGAAGATCATACCCGCTCACCAGGTCCATGGACGGTTTGCAGGCACTGCGGGACCCAGAGACTGCTTCTTCCCCTGATTTTTTAAATCTGCACATATTTATTCTGCACACCTGTACATACAGATAGTTTGCATTCATTTGCTCGTAGTGTGGTTTCTTATTTGTGTTTATATGTGTATACAGCAGGGGAAATAAATATCTGTCACATCAGCATTTTCATCAGTAAGGTTATTTCTAAGTGGGCTATTGACTAATGACTTGCACCAGATGTTGCCATCCAGCCAAATATTGAATTCATACAAAGAAATCAGAACATTTAAATTTACAAACTGAATCATAATAAATAAAGTGAAATAAGTATTGAATAAGTATTATAAGTATTGAAATAAGTATTGAACACACTTTATTTAATACTTTGTAGAAAAGCCTTTGTTGGTGATCACAGCTTTTAGATGCCCCTTGTATGGAGAGACCAGTCTTCTACATTGCTCAGGGGTGATTCTGGATAGTGATGTGTCGGTCGCGAACGAACCGGCTCTAAGAGCCGGCTCTATGAAGTGAACGACGGGAGCCAGCTCGTCATTGGGAGCCGTCACCCTCCCTCCCCTCCCCCTTTTGCTTTGGTGAAAGCCACAGGTGATTGGTCAACATGTGTAACTGCGTGTCCAGACTATCCACATACAGAGCAGTAGGGGCAGGGAAGAAGGATCAGACTCAGACAGACACAGTGTTGCCAACTTAGCGACTTTGTCACCATTTCGAACGACTTTTCAGACCCCTTTAACGATTTTTTTCAAAAAAAAAGCGCCTAGCGACAAATCTGGCGACATTTCTGACCCCCCTCAGCTACTTTGACTACAACTTTGTAGCTGACTTTACCTGCAGATTAGCGATGCATCTGAAGCGACAGGACTGTCCTTCCTTCCAGAGGATCAGAAAGAAAATGATCTGTGCATGTGTATGCAGCATGATCACGCTACCCCCACTGACCAATCAAACCTTTTGTGGGTTTTCACAAGTCCATTATTTGAGATAGCCACTGGAGCTACATAAAGGGCAACCGCTCCTTGCGCCATCCTGCCGCATTTCGGCTGGCACTGGCTGGCAACGTCGCACTCACCCATGGCTTCTCGCACCACTTGTGGTGCATTCAAGGAACATTGGAACTCTATGATGACTTCAATAACATAGCACATTTAAAACTTTTATAAAAAACAGAATAATACTGTTAGACAAACACCTCAGGTCATTGGCAGTTTGCATGTAACGTTTCTGAATACTAAATACGGCCTGCTTCTTTTTACACAAAAGTACTAAAAGCAACAAAATCAAACAAAAACAAAATATACACCGTAAATCCTCTAATACAGGCCCGGGCCTGTATTTGACTCAAGCTCATCAAGCTCCAGGCCTTCATTAGAAGGAGGACCAGAATTAGAGGCAGGCCTCAATTTCTATTTGAGCAAAATGAACTAATTGTTCGCTGGAGTTTTTGACAATTAAAATTGCGCCCACATTTTCAAAGTTAAACACATTTCTTTTGACAACGGTAGTTTCTGCTTCAGCCATCTCCCCCCCTCCCCCTGTGCAGCGACCGCAAACTCACTGATGCGCCTGCAGCCTCTCGGAGTTCCTGCTGCTCTAAACATTAAAATAATTATTTCATTTTCTGTTCCTCACGTCTGATTACCTTCAATGGTGTCTGTTTGTTGCTACCACCAGGTACAAAAACTAACTTGTTTTTATTTGACTGTTTTTCAGTCCTGCCTGTTTATTATCTTCCTGCATCTCCTCTCAATCCTAAAGAGAAACTGCTACCTGGGTTCATATATATTCACCTTATGAGTTACCTTTGAACTGCAGTTCTAAAAGATCTACCGACCGCAAAAACAGCGGAGTGCGCGCTGCTTGCCGGCCACATCAGTTAGGTGCGTCACCGAGGACAAAAGAGGTGATGCACCCCGATCCACAGCAGCGAAACGCATCAGGCACAAATTAAAGAATAAAAGGCAGAAAACATAAAAGGAAATGAGCCAACATGAACGATCACGTGTTAAATTAGTTTTTGAGGTGGCGACACCTGATTTGATAATGTTACTGTGGCCGTGCTCAGGATGCAGATGTCTGGAGTGCATCAACAATCAGAGCTTTGCATGCGCAAGCTGGTTAAGGTTAGGATGGGGTGAGGGGAATGTTAAATTGTAAGAGGGTAAACGTCACAATTTGGTTAAATGTCCGTTTTACGGTGGGTGTCAGTACCGACGCTCTGGCACAGCGTGTTGCGTCCCGACGCGCTGGAGCTCATCACCTGCTGACAGCAGGCTGCTGTCTTTTCCGTGGACTGCATCTTGCCGGTCATTATCACGTGACAGCCACTAGTCGATGACAGGCATAAAAAGTCACTATGGAGCGGTGAAGTCGACTAGTGACTAATTCATACAACCCCTGCTACTGCTCCCCAGAGTGTTCTGCAGCATAATCAGCACGTTCTCTTTGAATTTGATATCAAATTTTCGCCTCCTCTTCGTCTCCGCACGGTTAAGTTACCCTCGCGGTATATCACTGGCAAATCAAAAGTGAGAAGGATGACACAACCGCCCCCGTACTTGCTTGTTACCACATTCCACCCGGCCACAATAAAAAAACGGCCATTATTCACCTCCGCCGACTCCGACACCGGCCAAAATATGATACCCGGCAGTTAATTAAATACAGGCTAATATTAGAGGATTTACGGTACATATGATCTTTTAGGTCAATATATAGCACTGAATCACAACAGAAGAATACATCTCAAGGCACACACACACAGGTCAATATATAGCACTGAATCACAACAGAAGAATACATCTCAAGGCACACACACACAGGTCAATATATAGCACTGAATCACAACAGAAGAATACATCTCAAGGCACTTGAAAACTACAAGAAAAAAATCATTTTAATTCAATCATACAGTACATACATTCCTATCAATTTAATATTTTTGTGTTTACGAGTTCCATTCTCTTCAGACAAAATAGAAATATTCCTTCCATTTTTATGTTCCATCTTTACCTGATGTTTTAAAGGCTGCTGTTTGTATTCTATGGGGTTTTTATTTTAATAAAATATTAAAAAATAAATTAAATAATTTTAAAAATAAAATCACGCGGGTTTTATTTGATTTACTCTACAAGACCGGTGACGTCATGACGCAAACGTGGCGACGTCATCACGCAAGCCAGGTGACGTCATTGCGTCACATGCAAATTAGCACGTGGCGTCATCTGGCGACATCTAGCGACTTTTGGGGGGAACTTCAGCTACTTTCAGTCAAAAACAGTTGACAACACTGGACAGACACACAGCAGAGCACATGCGGGCGGAGGGAGACGAGAGGGAATGAGGAGGAAAAAGGCGAGCGAGAGAGTGGAAAGTGCGACAAAGACAGTGAGAATATGAGCGACAGCAGTCGGAAAGTAGAAATTTCTTGAAGTGTTCAGTAAATAAATCCAAATAAATTATAAATATTTGATAATTGCATTTTTTTACATTAGTAAATAATTTTACATGTAGTTTAGCATTATTTTTGGTGATAAATATACTTTACGCAGCAGAAAATCTGAGGAGCCACTTGGGAGCCGAAAGAGCCGGCTCTTTTTGGTGAGCTGAGCCAAAAGAACCGGCTCTGGAATTCCCATCACTAATTCTGGACCTTTCTTCCACACAAACAGTCTTTAAATCTTGAAAGTTTCTTGGGCCTCTTTTATTAACTTTGATCTTCAGCTCTCTCCATAGATTTCTATATGAGTTAGGTCAGGTGATTGCCTGGGTTATTCAAGCAATTGGATTTCCTTTCTTTGAAACCAATTCATTGTTTCCTTGGCCTTGTGTTTGGGATCATCGTCCGGCTAAAATGTCCACCCTCTTTTCATCTTCAGCTTTCTTGTAGATGGCAGCAGATTTTCATCCAGAATGTTCCAGTACATTTATATTTATGTGTATAGTTATTTATTTGGAAGACGCTTTTATCCAAAGCGACGTACAATTTTTAACCTATAGAGCATGTTGTGATCGGTGGGAGTAACCGGTGTAACTGGGGCAAACATGCAACTCCAACGCCTCAGAAAGGCCGCAGCCGAGTTTCGAACCTGCAACCTTCTTGTTGCGAGACAGCAGTGCTAACAACCGCACCACCATGCAGCTTCATCCTGCCTTCAATAACATGAAGTCTGCCAGTATCCCTTGCTGAAAAGCAGCCCCACACCATGATGCTTCCACCTCCAAACCTAACTGTTGGTTTGGTTTCCTGGGATGGTGGGCAGTTCCACTTCCTCTCCAGTTTTCTTTGAAATGTGTCACAAGTGCAGCTGAGGTCAGGGGTAGAGGTGAGGATCCAAAGATGAAAGAGACAAGTAGGCTGACAGGATGGATTTTTGTCCTACACACCACCAACAACAACCCACCAAACACAACTGTTGCATCAGTCACATCGCTTGTCCTTCTTTCAGCTCCCTGGACACTGCCAACGGGTGAGTGGTAGTGAAACACACACCACCTACCACATGAATATGGACCACAAAGACTCTCCTCAGTGATCTGCTGCAACAGATGCGTATCCACATCGCTGTCCGATGCGCCATCGCTGCCACCGCGGTCCCTCTTGAGTGGCCCCGTTACTACCGACTGAATGGCCTTACCTGCTTTCTTCCTCCCATCCTTCGTCATTCAACGAATGTCTTTCCAACACCCCACGGCTGCTTCCCTGCCCTGTGTGCCTCCTAGGTAATGACAAGCCTTTATAGGCCATCAAGCAGTTGAAATCAGTAAGTACTGAGAGAGGGCATGGGTTTTCACTTAATACTGACTTCCAGTTCCATTTTTGGTTCTTTTTTTTAACACAAATAAGGTTTTTCTTTACCTTGCTGACATTTCGTTTGCGGCTGCAAACTTCCTCAGAGCTGACGCTGATGGTGGCGTCACTTCCTACTCCGTTTATCCGCAGGCAGCAGAGGATGTTGTCGCCCTCTGCTGCCCGCTCTCCCCTCCTCGATGATGCAGTCCCGTGCGCGATCCAATGAGTAAACTCCATTGTCTCTGTTCATGGTCTCGCATCCACATCTCCTTATCTCGATTGCTTCTTTTATACATCTTTCGTATTTCTGTTGTTCGGGGTTTATGATCCTTGTGTTGTCCCAGTCCATTACATGGTTTTCTCTTGTGCAGTGATCTGTTACGGCCGATTTCTTCATTGTGCTTTCTGTTTCTTGTTTTGCTGCTCTTGTGTGTTTTTGACTTGTTTCTTCCTCACACTCCTTTCTGTGTTCTATTGTTCGTGTGTTGAGTTAGCGCCCGGTTTCTCCTATGTATGTTTTATTGCAGAGTTTGCATGGGATTTTGTAAGTGACTCCACATTTATGTCCAGCTGGTATCTTGTCTTTTGGGTGTACTAGTCTGTTTCTGACTGTTGTGTATGGTTTTATTGGTGTGTTTATGGTGTGTTTATGTTGTGTTGTGTTGCTCTTATTTTTTCTGTTATGCCTTTGATGTATGGTAGAGTTATCACTAGTTTTGGTTCTTGTCTTTCTGGGTGTCTGGTTCTTTGTGTAGATTGTTCTTTTCTTTCTGTTGTTGTTTGTTGTTTTCCTTTGTTTATTGCCCATGTCGGGTATGTGCAGGTCTTAAAAGCGTGTTGTATGTGTTTGTCCTCTTGTTTACGGTCTCTTTCTTCTGTTACCATGTTTGCTCGGTGATATAATGTTCTGATTACTGACATTTTGTGTGTGGTAGGGTGTTCTGATGTCCATAATAAATACTGGTTAGTGTGTGTTGGTTTCCTATATGTGTTTATGTTTAGGGTCCCATCAGACTGTCTGCTTATTTTCATGTCCATAAATGCTATACTGCCTTCTGTTTCTAACTCATAAGTGAATTTTATGTTGCCTGTGTCGTCAATGTTGTTCAAGTGTTGTGTTAGTGTTTCTGTTTGACCTTTCGGAATGATTTCCAGTATATCGTCTACGTAGCGTTTCCATAGTTTTATTTTGCAGTTGGGGGGGGGGGGGGGGGGCAGTGGCTATGGCTTTTTGTTCCAGGTCTTCCATGAAAAACTCACACAGGGTGGCTGATAACGGGTTACCCATGGCGAAGCCTTCCAGTTGTTTGTATATTGTGTCATCGTATGTGAAGTAAGTGGAGTTAGCTACCAGTCCTATCAGCTGTGCTATGTCATCTGCTGTGAGGTTTGTTCTTTTGTGTAAAGATTTGTCCCGTCTGATTCATGTCTATGGTTGGATGGGTTGGTGTTTTTGTGAACAGGGATGTGACGTCATGTGAGATGAGTATGTCGTTATTTTCTATTGTAATCTTTTTTAGTTCTTTTGCCAGTTCTATACTATTTTTGCAGTGTTGATCTGTGTTACCTAATAACGGGCTGATGATTTTGCTGATTTGTTTTGCCATATTGTATGTTGGTGTAGCTTGGTCTAAGTGGGGTGGTGTTGTTTACGAAATCCCATGCAAACTCTGCAATAAAACACCGGACGCCAACTCAACACACGAACAATAGAACATAGAAAGGAGTGTGAGAAAGAAACAAGTTGAAGACACACAAGAGCAGCAAAACAAGAAGCAGAAAGCACAATAAAGAAATCTGCCGTAACAGATCACTGCACAAGAGAAAACCATGTAATGGACTGGGACAACACAAGGAGCATAAACACCAAACAACAGAACTACAAAAGATGGATAAAAGAAGCTATAGAGATAAGGAGACGTGGATGTGGGACCATGAACAGAGACGATGGGGTCTACACATTAGATCGTGCATGGGACTGCATCATCGGAGAGGGGAGAGCGGGCAGCGGAAGTGACGCCAGTGCCACCATCAGCGTCAGCTCTGAGGATGTTTGCAGCTGCAAATAAAACTGTCAACAAGGTAAAGAGAAACCTTATCTGTGTTAAAAAAAATAACCAAAAATGGAAATTGAAGGCAAACACAGCAAAAACGTACAAAAGATGTTTAAAGAAAAATACTGACTTCAAGTGTTCCCCTGGTTTTCTACGACATTTTGCACCTTGTTCTTGTTGTGTGTTTAAAGAGCAACTAACACCTAAAGAAACTTTTTTGACTGACAAATGCGTCTAATTGCGCTGTAGACATCAGTTGTCATTATTCTGGCATTTTAGTGCATCTCATTTAAAATTTGAAAATTCAGCCAGAAACTAATTATTTCTCCCCCATTAGGGTAAAATTCTGCTCCACATTGATTTTGAATCAGCCACAGCTGATGATGTCTGTACTGTACTGCGTGGCTGCACTGCACTGTACTCTAGCTGAGTCTTGATACGGCTGGGAGCCGCTTGTTTAAAAAAATGTCCTCCTCCCTTTCTGCTAGTGATTGAGGTGGAGCGAAAACCCTCTAGCCTGCTGCAGTTTTTCTGCTCATTTTACTCAGCGGTGAGTCTGCTGTGTGTGCACGCTCACACGCACGTGCAAGTGTGTGCGCTTCTTAACGACTTGTATTTGTGACTGAGAAACTCCAAGAGCGCATGGGAGCGGGTTGAGGGGCGTGCTGTCAATCACTGCGTCAGTTCTGCTCTCTTGGCCCACCATCTCATAATTCTTTACTCTGTAAGTTTTACACCTTTTGATAAAGGTTTTCTCCCATTGAGAAGTCATTAGGAGACTCTAATTATAAAGAACCTCCCTGTTGTTTTCCTTACATCAATTTAAATATTATCTTTGTGCCACTTTAGGGATGGTGCTGTTCTCTGGTTCAGGTCATGCTGAGTCAGTCTGGCTTTTGAAGACCAACAGCAAGATAACATTTTACAATGTTTTTTATTTGACATTGAGAATAGTAAACATTCTTAGGATTATAAATGTATTCAAGTGGTTGTGAAACAGCAGCAGCACTTAATTCCTGTTCGGAGTCATGCTGTTATAATATTTTTGCTAAATGGTGGTTCCAAACCTCTAAATGATGATCGTGTGTGTGTGTGTGTGTGTGTGTGTGTGTGTGTGTGTGTGTGTGTGTGTGTGTGTGTGTGTGTGTGTGTGTGTGTGTGTTTCATCACCACCCAACTCTTGGTATCAATGTAATATCAATTTCTTTTATTTTTAATTTGAAAAATAACTTACATAAATCTCTGTACTCAACCATACTTCACCAAGACATAGCCTTGGTATTAACACATTGCACCAAAAAGATTAAATTAAAAGGCATTCAAAAGGATAAATAACATATGTCTTTGTCATCATGAGGCATTCTTCCAGTTCCAAAAGAGTCCATAAAGATTTTTATGGTTGTTTAATTATTCAAGTCCTGACATCTGAATATATGCACAAGGTAATCTAAACTGAAAATATAGATTTTTTTTTTCTGTTACAGCAACAAGGTTTGTTTTAGAACTGTTAAAATCAAATTTCCTCCAGTGGAAAAAGAATAATACCTCAGTTCAAATTCATTCAGACATATTGCAACTCTAGGACTCTTTTACTTCCCAAAAATGAGAAGCTTTTATAATTTATTAAAAATACAAAATAAAAATAAACAGGTCTTGGCTTTTAAATAAAACTAACAAAAATATAGTAACTTAATTTCATTTTCATCAAGGCAAGAAAACAAAACTTTGACTGTGGCAATATCCCATATTATTATTTGAACTTATGATTTGCTCATCTTCCCTAACAGTTCCTGCAAAAACACACAAAAAAAAAAACAAATTAAAATAAATACATAAAGAAGAAGAAAAAACAGAGTAACAAACATTTCTTGCATGTTTGTTGACACTTGATTTCAAAAGGAAGTCCTGGTGTACCAGTACAGATAATTGCATGTTTGTCAACAGTAAATATATATTTAAAAAAACACTTTAAATCATATTTATGTTGCCAGCATCAATAAATATAAAATATTTTTCTTGTTGTTTAAATTTTTTACCTGAAAGAAAATATGACTTTGGGCGGTGGAATGTTTTATTTTTTAAACCTCAATACTTGGTCGTTAAAGACCAACAACTAATTTGCTGCTCAATTTACTGTGAGGGAGAAAAGTAATAAAGTTTACATGCACTGTACAAGAATCTGCAAAAATTCCAAATATCATCTATATCAAAACATGCTAAGTTACTGTAAGGTGTGCCCAAGACATGTTGCAGAAAACCCTTTTCAACATGCTTGTTAAAAAAATCAAATCAAACACTTAAAAATGTAATTAAACAATCCAGAACTGTAAAAGCAACCAGCAGTCCTGACATCTGGACATACCAGGGGACTGAATAATGAATACTACAATGAGAAGTACCCTTGGACAAGGAAGAAAAAGAGAAACGTACAATTTGCACATACAGTTTATATTTATAAGGCAGAAGCCTTTTTTTACAATGAAATTAATAATTAATATTTATTTTCATTGTCTTTTTTTTCTTTAATTAGTCCAAAGGATTATTTTAACGTTTCCCTATCTGCATGTCTGTGAAACACAGACTCATGAATGGTCTAAACGTCTTTTGTTTTTTTATGATGTTGCATTCACTCTGCTTGAAAACCATGCATTATTGAAATTTATCTTTAAAAATAATATAAACTGTTGAAAATGGCTGATCTCTTTTATTTCTTTTTCTTTTTTGCAAGTTGCAGCCCCAAGAAAATACATTTTTTTAATTCAGCTACGTTTGTGCCCATGCAAATTAACTAAAAAAAGGAAAATACTTTTTCTCATTTAATTTTCATACAACAAAGAAAGACTATTAAAGATTGTACATTTTTTCCATGGGGTTGGGATTGTTACTATATACTCTGGAGTTTTGATAGTGGCCTTTTCAGTATTGCACCTGATCATTGATCAGCACAGATCAATCACCTCCTAAACTCAGAGAACACACTGCCTCCCTCCTGTTGGACGAGAATAAAGTCACCCCTGTCAAAGTGGTGCTCTCCAAACTGCGTGCACACAGCTAGGTCTGTTGGCATGGTGTGACCAAGCATCTGATTAGAAACATTGTCCCCCTCCCCCTTGAGATACAAGAACATCAAAATGAACAGAAATAAACAAACAAAAATGACATGAAACAAAACAAAGATAAAATATCAAAGCAACGCATTGATTTTTCATTCAAAAAGGGCCTCTGAAGAACTCGTTCAGTGGTTCCCAGTGCTGGCCCTCATGGCTTCAAATTGGAAGAAAACTGGGAACGGATGTGTTCCTCGTGCTAAGGAGTTTGTTCCATCTTCCTTTGCATAACAACACCTGGCATTCCCTGCCAGTGGGTGCTTTGCAACACACTTTGCCACGTGCACAATGTGCGCAACGTTTTTGCTTAAAACACAGGATCACGTTTGCACATCCCTGGAAACAGGCTCAGAAGACACAACATCAAGCATGCAGTGTAACCGGGGCTTGTGACCTGTTGTTGCAACACTGGCTGCTACACCATTGCTATGAGTCCACACGCTGCTATGATCGAGAGAAACTGTCCAGTGAGGATTGGGAAGCTCTTCTTGTCAGTGGGGCTAGAGTTGGGTCAACCAGAGAGGAAGGAGGAAAGAGCTTGTACCAGCCGATCACCATATTGGACAGGTCCAGGTCATTTAACAGTATCTGAACTGCACCCATGAAGGACTTATGATCCATGCGTCCATAATCACCCCAAACAATGACCTGAAAACAAGAGAGAAATGGCCATTGAAAAATTACGAATGTTGGGAAACAATTTAAAATTTCTTTAGCTTTTTATGTAATTTCTTTTTTTTGTACCTGTAAAACTTTCCCTCCAGGACTCTCCTCAAACGGCAGTTGCTGCTGGTAAAGAGGATCCAATGTTTTTCTTGCTACTTTAGTTTTCTTTTTGGCTATGCAGACTCCATTCTCCAAAAGGTAGACTTTTACATATGGTGCTAGAATTGAGGAAAGAGGACAGTCATTACAATGTACCTCACCTCCTGTACCAGAAAACCAACCCAATTTAATTAAAGTTAAAGTCCCATTCGTCGTTAAACACTGGTGAAATAATTTTTCCGCATTTGACGCACCCCCTGGGGGAGTGTTGAGCTGCAGACACGGCAGCGCTCGGTAACTATTTGGTGGTTTGAACTCCAGATCAAACCCCTTAATGCTGAGTGTCAAGCAGGGAGGTGTTGTGTCCCATTCTTAAAGTCTTTGATTTGACCCGACCATGGATTTGAACCCACAATCTTCCAGTCCCAGGGCTGGCACTCATATCGCCAGGCCACTGAGCTGGTATATTATTAAATAGAACTCTGATAAAAAGATCTGTCCCCTTTAACATTTTCACTGGAGAGCTTAAACTACCTGGCAGTGCCTTGGAACCTGGTTTTCCTACAAGGCCTCGGGCTCTAATGACCTCCACCTCCAGGGCTCCTTTTTTCTCCACCATGCCAATCTGAATGTCCCCTAAAATAAAACAACACATTTTAAACCAATACAAGGCTTTGATTGCTTCCAAAAATATTGAATCAACATGATTAATAATGAAAAGCTGTTCTTACCCATTGGTGGAGTAGCCAAGGTCTGACGTCCAACCAGCTGGGCAGGGCCGAGACCATCCAGGAAGTCACTGAGCTGAGCGTCTGAAGAGAGCCTCACGCCAGGAAAGATGAGGCTTAAAAAGAACACGCATTGTAACATCATTGACTGAGTTAAGCATGGGGCTGTTGTGAATTATTATCAGGAGGTAGAGCAGGTTGTCCAGTACTAAGAAAGTTGTAGGTTCAGTCCCAGCACCTGCCAGAGAATGCTGATGTGTCCTTGGGCAAGACACTTAAGGTGGTTTTCTAGGAGCACTACTCAGAGCATCTCGGACCGATGCAGCTCAGCATGAGCTTTGTTCACAAGAGCACGGTTTTGTATTTTCCCTATACTTTCTCCCCTATTTTTATTATCTGCTCCACTGAGGAACCTGGCAAGGCTGAGTCAGACCGGCATCATGATTCTGGCTGCTGATTGTTTAGTTGCTGGTTGCTCCGGAGTTTTTTGCCTTCTGTTTCACTGCCTGCAGCCATTTCATGGTTCATAGTCTGGCAAAAAGCTATAAAACTGAAGAAAATGTCCAGCAACACCACCATTTTTCAGCTCTGTGGAGCATACAAGTGACTAGGGATGGGTACCTTTGACACTTGTATCGATACGGTACCAATTCCTTGTACCTACTGTACGAATCAATACCGATACTTCATGGTACCAATTTTTGATACTTTTGAGTGTTTAATAATTATTTAAATCTATTTTTAATTAAATATACATGCCCTCTGGAATAATGACGATGAGGAGACCATGTATTATAAACTACAAATGAAACTAAAGCAAACTTTGATACCATACAACTGTTTGTATTTTAATATTGTGGTGTCTCACAAACTAATACCCAGCTCCAGTTACTCCTCTTGCTCTCCTTTCTCCTCTGGACAAACTGTGTGATGGTTGGGTCCTTGTAATATTAGAGACTGTAAATTGAACTGAAGCAAACATCTTTGCTGTGAACTAAATGTACTGTGTATCTTCATTACTTTTGACATTGTTTTTCAAACTTTCCTACTCGGAAGTTGGAATTTCCGAGGAGAAAGCAAACACACCATTAGTTGATAGCAATGTAAACAGAAGCTAAATTATTGAGCTAACTTTATCTTAAACAGCTTATTTTGCTGCTGGGGTAGATTAAGATGATGATGCTTCACACTGAAATCGTTGCTGCTGATTTCATCAACACCCAATCACCCATCCCATTTAGTGAACTGGACCCAAACTTTAGAGTGCTTCGTCTCTGCCATGCTGCTTGCTCTGTTTACAGCTCACCCACAGTGACTGCTGGCATTATACTCTTGTGCTGGCGCTGCTGTCTATCTTGGCAAATCATTCTCTTGCAAGTTCTTGTTATGAAGGACAGGTACCGAAACAAGGCACCATTTCATTTGATGTAAATCGGTACCCCATCCGTACTATAGAATTCAGTCTTAGCCTTAAAAAGTACCAAATCCGGTACCCATCTCTACAACTAAACTGGAAACAAAACTACACTCAGAGGGTCTGACTCAAACAACGCTGGACAGAGCAGTTTTAGGCTGAGTAGTGTTCCTGGTAAACCACATTTAACCTGCCCTGTCTGCTGGTGGTGGCACCAGTGTTCAGCAGTTTCACTCCCTTCATTGTGCCCCAGGTCAGCTGTGGCTACATTGTAGCTCATCACCTGTGTGTGGATGTGTGAGAGATGTCTGAGGTCATATATCAACAATTGCTATTTTGTGGGTCTGAAGCTGAAAACATTGGGAGCCACTGGTCATTAAAGGGATGGACATCTGGGACTGGGTTGATTGCAGAAGTTCATCAGCTGCAGATGAACATGCAGACCGATTATTCAATTTTGAGTTTTATTAGAATCTTCCAGTGGTCCATGAGATTTATATGAATATATAATAAATACAAGAGCAGCAGCCTTTTTTAGACAGAGATTCTGGTCTCCTTACTTTCCCTCGGAGCTGTAGCTGTTCATGCTGCCATCTGTGGACTCCCGACTGGCCTTCCGAGTCATCCTGCTCCTCATCTCCACCGCCAAACCCGTCTCTGTACTCCTCTGAACGGTGCTCCGTAACTTTTTACCTCCTGCTTCTACAATTAAAAGGAAAGAGAGGGACAAAGACTGTGAATCCATGAATCAGAATATGAGACAGTGAGCTGCACTTGGGAAGTTACATTGCCTCTGATTCCATAAGCTCTGGGATTGCTTGTTTTATACAGAGCAGAACAAAGTGTACAGCCCTCCACTGGTTCACGTGTTCCCACTGCCCCCAGGGATCCAGCAGGAGTCACAGCGTGTTGTTACTTCACTTCAACCCCTCCACTACAACCATCCTAACTGATCCAAGAAGACAGCTGACTCTCCCCATTAGGTATGCTAGTGCTCAGCCTCACACAGCACACTTGCAAGACCACATGGTGATGCCTGTGCCATATTTAAACATACCTACACATGTACAGCATGAACACCTCACAACTGCTGATCAACACATAAACACAAACAGACACAAACACATACAGGACCTCAGTTCAGGAATTACTACAGATAAATAAAAATGGTTTATAAAACAAAACCGACCCCCAATTAGAGAAAACCCTCAAAATAGACAATGTGGGCCTTAAATCAGGCTCCTCTGTGTTTGTATTTATCGCAATATTAGTTCTATGGAAATCTAATCAGGGAATAACACATCTAATCCAGTGATCTCCAAACAAGCTTCTTTGATAAAGTTATGAGAACAGGACATTATTTCTCAATAATCCAACCAACACTGTGATGCCTAATGATGGGTAAATGAATCAGACCTGTAAACAGTGCAGTACACAAGAGTGCAAACTATGGACAAATAATTGGTTTCCATGGCTCTTTTGTCACAATGCCCTCAAAATGTTTCAGTTTGTGAGGAAGTTACATTCAATTTCTGATCCATTTAGAATGAAAGATGTTCTGTGCTCTTTTTCTTGCACTCTGTAACCATTAATGAAGCTTTTCAGCCTTGAAATATCTGTTATGTAGCTGGCCTCCACCCCCTCTTCCTGCTGTTTAGACTTTGCAAAATGAAATGCAGCTACAGAGGTCGTCTCTGACGTCTGCATCAAACCTTCTCAGCCAATCACTGGCAAGGTATAATTTATCAATGAAAAGACACTTTCAAAGCAAATCAATTATGTGACCTTAGTTGTGACAATCATTATGAGATTTGTCTTATTGTAGAGATTAAAATAGTAAAAATGCAACAAAATACCATAGTACCAAGACACCAAACTTCAATATAATGAACTGGTAAAGAAAAATCTTTTAATCTGAAAGAAATAAATGGTATCAAGTATCAAAATAAATATGACAATGCTACAACAACTGTTCAGGTTTCAGTTGATTCAATCCTCAAGACAACATACAATTATGACAAGCATTCATGACCAAACTGATTTCTTAAGCATCTATTTCCCCACAACTGATGACAGCAGAAGTAAAAACAAACACGGATCTTGAAAAAGAAAAAGGCAAAACATCTGGCCTGATGATGCTCAATCTCAGTGCAGCTTTTGATACTGTGGGTCACAACATCCATCTTGATAGGCTCATAAACTGGGTGGGACGTTCAGGCACACTCCATAGTTGGTTCTAATCTCACTTAAAGACAGAGGTTATGTTGTTTCTATTGGTGATCACAAATCAAAGCTGATCACCATGACATGTGGGGTCCCCCAAGGCTCAATTCTTGGATCACTACTCTTCAATCCTACATTTTCCCTCTGGGTCAGGTTATGAGCAATAACAACATTACCTATCACAGTTATGCAGATGACACCATGATCTACCCTGTCTCGACCTAGCTCTATCACCTTGTGACTGTGGTCCCCTAGACTCACTGTATCAATGTTTGGAACAACAAGATTGACTGGATACAATCAAACTTCTTCCATTTAAACAAAGACTGAAATTATTGACTTTGGAAATAAGGAGGATAGGATGGAGGTTATTGTTCAACTTGGCTCCAAAGGAATAAAAACAAAGAGCCAGGTTAGAAACCATTGTGTCATAATTGATACAGATCTGAGCTTCACTGGTCACATTGAGGCTATAACTAGATCAGCGTCTTCATCAAATAGCCAGACTCAGAGGTCTCATATCCCAACAAGACCTAGAGAAACTCAGCAGGCTGGACTACTGCAATGGTCTTTGAAAAAGCAGAAAAAACTTGTGAAACAACTGCAGCTTATTCAGAATGTGGCTGCTAGAATCTTAACAAGAACCAAGAGAACCGAGCACATCAATCCTGTTCTTAAATCTCTACACTGGCTCCCAGTAAACTGCATAATCAATTTCAAAGTGCTTCTACTAGTTTATAAATCACTCAATGGCATGGCACCGGAATACATGTTGGATCTCCTTCCAGTATGTACGCCAAGCGGGGCTCTGAGATCCTTAGGAAGTAGTCAGCTGGTAGAACCTCGGGTCAGAACCAAACAAGGTGAAGCTCCTTTTAGCTACCATGCTGCACACAGCTGGAATCAGCTTCCTGATGACCTCAACTCTAGTACATTTTTAATCAAAATTGAAAACCTTTATGATTTTATCAGCCTTTCTTATGCAGCACGTTCTACACTGTGACTGCTCACCCTTTAACTTTGTCTGTTTCTATTTAATATTTAAATTTTCTGTCAAGTTGATTTTAATGTTCTTGCCATTCTTGCTAATGGAAAGCACAATTAATTGCCTCTGTGTATGAAATGTGCTATACGAATAAAACTGCATTGCCTAGCTTCAATGATCAACTGACCTTTCATTTTAATGTTTTAAATTACCAATTGAAATCCTGCTGGAGCATTCATTATTTGCTAATTGAACTACACCATCATCTTACACAATCATCAGCTAATGCCCTTGCTGCAGCTCCCCCTCTCTCGAATCAATATCAGTTCATCCCTACCACAGATTCTTTATTCTTATTTGCAGCCTTCATTCGATTTAGTCACCCCACCCCCCTGCAAGCAAGCAGCTACTAATATGAAATTTTCATATCCGTCATCTTACCTCCGTCTTCCTCATCAAATGAGTTCATGCAGGGGAAATAGACAGCCAGAGCTTCAAACGACGCAGATAGGCTGATCCTGCTCTGGGAGCACTGGATACGCATCCCCTGAGTGGTAGCAGAGGTATCATGCCCCTGTCTTCCCATGGTGACTAGGAGCTGTCTTCCTCAGTGAACTTAATCAAATTTACAAGACGTCAGTTTTTTTCAAGCTATTTTGCCCTCTCTTTCTCAGCCTTGTTGTGCAGGATGATGCCGCAATGCAGAGGATTTTATTCAGGGATGAAAAAATAGCTGCTTCCTCAATGCTCAGTTTGCTGCATCTTAGGTAGATGGTGTAGGAATATGCTGCGTTGGTATTCAAGTCTTGTTCTGTCTGGGTCTAACACTCTTGCTGCACCTCCTTCAGCAGGAGGGGGAGGGGAGAGCGCTGTTTCTTGTTTTACCAATCAGAAGGCTTTGCTGCTCAGGCGCACCTCTGCTGGCTCTGCAGTTCAACAAGCTCTACCCGGAGATACTGAGCCCCCCTCCCGACTCTTCTCCCCATCATTTTTTAATCTCATCTTTTAACATTTGCTATTTCTTTTCTCTCCATCAGATAATTGTTTTGTGCCTCCTGAGTGATGCATTATAGATATTTACCTTCTCTTTTCATCCAGTTAAACCCTCTGTCCCATCTACAGTGTAACTCAGCTGCCATTAAGTGGGCTGGCAGAGGGCTCGTCCACATGGCCCTCACTCAGATTTCACGTGGCAAACACCATTTGGTGCTTTTCTAGCTGACAGTATCACACTGTGTTGTTTGCTTCACTTTGTCAGATCTCTGTTTACAGAGAAAACAAACTAAGCTTGGCTGGAACCAAGTTTATTTAGAAATTGATTGTGAACCTTAAGTATTTACAGTAAAGTGGAATGTGCATTTTAGTTGTTGATGCTAAATTCCCTTTGTTTATTTTTCATGCTTCAAATAAATTAAACTTGACGTTTTACAACAGCAAAATTATCTAGGTAAAGTTACAGATTTAATGAAAATGTTAAGAAACAGCAACTTGGTTTAAAAAGTTTACCTTTCTTTTCTTTGCACATTTTGATA